>NW_023615308.1:0-66752 GCF_013339695.2 Rhipicephalus sanguineus
AAGTATTTCTCACGGCGTGGTTTTTTAAGACTTAAATTGATTTAAGAAAGAGCGCGAGTACAATGCTCGTTCTGCACTGCTTCTCGCTGAAGTCTCGAAGTAAAAGTTGGCCTACACGATTGGATCTATGCAACATATTTCACTGCTACGAACGCCCACGTGTACATGTCACAAGGTTGAGGTGAATTAAAACAATTTTTTTTAAAAACTGCCGCACACATAACACAAAAAAGAGATCTTATTCTTATTCAATGGTCGAGAATTTCTTCTGAAAGGCAGACCGCAGCGCGGCACGGAAATCGCGGTTCATTCAAGCGGAGAAGGCGGTACGTATCATTTTTTACGCGAATGATTCTTACAAATCCTATTAGTGAAAGGATACATGCACTTATAACAGTGCTGTTGGTTCTTGATACACCGGAGTGATTGATTGGGTTTTTTTCTCTAATTCTTACTCTCGTCGTCAATTTGAGAAAGACTAAGTGATGGCAATATAACCGAAGAATGATCATATATATATTTATCATGTACATTTCCCCTCACATGTACGCTGACGTTCATGCCGACGAAGGCTTCTGAGATACATGAAGGATTTATTGCACGTCGTGCACATGAAGGGCATCTTGCCTGTATGTATAATAGAATCTGATATGAGATAATCCTTCCGTGAAAACGACATTCCACATATGTCGCAACAAAATGGCTTGACGCCTGCATGCGTGAGGTGATGCGCCCGGAGATTACGTTTGTATTTAAACGATTTTTCACACATTTCGCATTTGTGGGGCTTTTCCCCTGACACTTTGTCGCTGCGGTCGACGTCGCCGTGCCCATTGTTGATATCTTTGCACTGTTCGCTTTCCGTGGAGTCAGCAGCAGCATTCCTGCGTGTAATCGGACAAGAAATATAATAGGGTGTATTCATTGATTTTAAGGAAGGAGCATAGCTCGGCAAAAAAAAAAAAAAATGGAATTCACTCAGACTCACTCAAGAACTCTTCGCTCTTAGGGCTCATCGTACTCAGGCTCACAAATATTACTCAAGAGGGCTCACTCAGACTAAGACGCAAAACTCGGTCTGAGTCTGAGGAGTCGACTCATGAGTGCGTTAGCGTGCAATCGGGTTTTCGATCATGGTGTCAATGCCCTTTAACGCCATATCTCACATAATCGGTGCTCTACGTGGCGCCTTTTGATATTGTTCCTTAAATGCGAGTTATCAGTGTTTGAATCAGTAAAGACATTTTCGTGAAAAACGTGACTAACACGAGATATTTATCAAGAACTTCCCATAAAACCTTTGTGGTATGATGTCAAGGCACCGCTCCCTGCCCTAGGTTACGCCTCTGATCAATAAATAGAGGCGGCGTATGAACTTAGTGTGTTAAAAGAAGTGTGCGTAGACGTGAGTATACACATGAGCCAATATAAGCCTGATAGTAATCCTGAAGATGAATAGACAGGACCACATATAGTCGGCAATAAAAGTGGGAGCTCGCACATACTCATTCAAGAATTATATTTTGCGCGTAGGGCTCACTCGGACCATGACTCACTAAAATTTTTCTCAGTCTCACTCGCTCAGACTCAAACTCGCCAAAACATTACTCACCCGGACTCTCTGACACTTAGACTGACAACTCAATCCGAGTCTGAGTGAGTCGGCTGATGAGAGACTTTGCTGACCAATGGGAAGGAGGGCGGCATGTTTTGTCTCCACAGAGACAAAAATAAAACATTTGATCACATGCAAACAAAAGTAATAATTTCGGAGTTTCACTTACGAAAACCACCATATCACTAAGGCACGCCGTGGCGCAGTGCTCGAGAAATTTCCACTACCTGGGGTTCCTTGACGTGCTCTTAAATGTAAGTGCAGGGGCATCTTGCATTTCGCCTTTGTCGAAATGTGACCGCCGTGGCCGAGATGTAACCCGACTCTTGTGGACCAGTAGCGAAGCACCGCAATCACTCTACCACCGCGGCGGCATGTGTAAAAAGCTCCTTGTTGTCTTGATGCGTATAGTATTAGTGATACTTGTACGAGAACGACACAATGAGAACTGGGAAAACACGTGGTCGTAGTGTAATGGTGTTCTTTCCCATCCTCAACGTGAAATACAGAAATTCTGATGAGAATGTGTGGGCTGTGCCGGCAGATGTGCAAGTCTAAGGCTGACCTAAAAGGCCTGCCATGCGAAGCTGGAATATTTTTAGCCCTTTCTAAGCCCTCCTACATTATTGATAACATTAAAACAGAAATAGTTCAGAGATGCACCACTGAGCCGTATTAGACGAGGGAAAAGTTACATTCCAGTCGTCATAAACAGAATAACAGTCAAATGTGTTAACAATCATTAATCGAAACATGGCTCCACATGCCAACAATCATAATCGAAACATGGCTCCAACTTGCCCAGCTCGTACTATTTCAGCAGTTACGATCAATAGTCTCTCTCGGTCACCATGATTATCCTCAGCCATTTTATATCCACTCTAGGACGATGATCTCCCCAATGACATTCAATTCGCCGCATATTGTGCGAGCTGACCCGCAGTAGCGTGAGGGCATACTCGGTATGGTATTGAGAAAGCGAATGTTCACTGCAATATATATTTCCGGAAAAGCTCGTGGTAATTTCCAAAATAGTTCGTGTCGCTATGAACGTTATGGCCTTTGCTGCGTGTTCTGCTATTTTTATTATTTTTTAACTTCCCTCTTAGGCGGCAGTGCCGAGTGCCCACCTCGCGCCATCTTCCTGAACAGCTGACGCCCTTTGCCTTGAGCACCGTACTTGCACGAGTTCTCGAAAAATCGTTGCTACTGCAACTGCTGCAGCAGCGTCTGCTCCTTCTGCTTCGCATGAAACAAGTGAAAGAACACACATGGCATAGCATTCACTGAGCAGCTAACAAAGCGTCTTGGTTGCTGATATCCTGTAACTGCCTTATGGATGAAGAATTATTCATAGTTACTCATGTGTCACCAAGGAAACATTTAAGAAATCTGGTAAAACTCTAAGCCTTCATTTTTATTGACATATCCTTATTCAAAACCTGAAAAACTTGGAGGGCCCTTGAACTTCGCTTTCAAGAGTAGAATGCGTTAGTGTCATCGGACCGTGTTGGTATCGCCTTTTCAATCGCTAGCCTGTTTATCGTTTCTCGGTGGAGACCTAACGGTGCCGCAAGGAAAGACAAAGCGCGGACTCCCTCCGGGTCCAATATCCACGCATGCGGCGCGACAAAACGCGGACACGACCACGCGGCGGGGCGATCCCGTTTAAAAGCGCGGCCGTGGGCACTTTGAGGCATCTCGCGGGTGTTGTGGGCAGCCGCTGAATAACTTCAGAGATATGCGTACCAGCAACGCTAAATGGCTAAATAGCTCGCCTTTAGTATGCTAGAGGATGTATACGTGGTAGCCGAACGTCTAAACCCACACTACCATGGAGCAAGGGGTCGCAGGTTCGAATCCTCCGTGGCACTCGAACGGAAGGTTTTTTGTTATTCCTTTTGTGTGCCGTGCAACTACCTCGAATTTGTGCTCAGGAAGAATGCCTACTTACCGCTCCCACCCAAAGACGCCGCGATACCAGCACCGGAATATCTGTGAAGCCAGCTCTTAAACGCTATCGCGTTAAAATGGCCCTCACCTCATGTCGGTTCCCAAGAAGTCTGGTGCTGCTTCAATATCTCCATCGCTCGTACTCGGCATTGCTTCCTCGACACTCGTGCTGGAGATCGGAAGCCGGAAGGCGGCTCTGCCATTGTCGGTGTCATCTGTGTATGCATGAAATCACATGTATGCACATGAGCTGCGGACCTCCACTGGAAGATGTAGTACCCGGTACATCGTCCGCGAAAAGATACAGCGTAAATTTTTTTAACGGGGCAAAAGAAAAAGGGAACAACAAAGGACAGGCGCTTACTATGAACTCAAGGTTTATTGAAACAAAAAAAAAAGAACCGGCAACTTTCATGCGGAGAAACTTGTAAAAAATATTACGTGTGTTTACACGATGAATAATATACGCTTCCTGATTACTCGTAAATTGTTGGTACGAGCTCGAGAACCCTTTTATATTGAAGGAGATCGTACGTGTCCGGGACTAAGCGTGCATGAGCTGTCTTAAAGCTTTTTTTTTTTGCATAAACTTTGTCGTTTTGTTTCGACAAACCTTCAGTTCACCTGTTTCGACAAACCATCAGTGCCTGTCCTGTGTTATTCTCTCTTTCTTCTGACCCTGGTAATAGATATACGCTGTATCTTGTCACCATGTGTGATCCTAAGCTCGCCCAAGTCTGCATCATTCCTCGTTCATCGAAGAGCATATTGCGTGGTAGTTTGAAGTATGTACTCGTGTATTTTCTTATTCCGAACAGGAGCAGGGGTAATTGTAAGTGTGAGTTACTAAGACGATCGCGTTCCAATCAGGTTCTTCCCAACTTGATGATGATTATAATGATCATGTCCTACGTCACTGGCTCACGCCCACCTCGAGAGATTTGCCAAGAAAACGGGTTTTCTTCCTGCAGTGCCATCTTTCATATATCCATAACACTGTTAAAACATCAATGTGATTCCTTTTTCCACAGTTAGGAGTATAACGTGCGTCACGCGATCAAAACGTGCCGCTGTTGCAATTTATTTTTCTTTCCTTAACAACCCTCTTTATGACTTGACGAACTTGATTGGTGCAGACGTTATTTATGTACTGTAGATCGAGAACGGGCGCGAAGATAAAGTGTGCACTTTCCTGAGAACTTGTGCTTGAAGTTGCAAACAAGGCCGTGAAATGTAAATCATGCTGTTCATGACATGCATATCAAGATTTTTATGTTATGACATGTCATTTATGTTCCTAATAAGGTCATGTTATGCCACACCAATTTTGGTATACATCCGATTAACGAAACTGCCAGGAGAGCACAAAGTCGAAGGCGGCTAGATTGGATTAGATAGATAGATAGATAGATAGATAGATAGATAGATAGATAGATAGATAGATAGATAGATAGATAGATAGATAGATAGATAGATAGATAGATAGATAGATAGATAGATAGATAGATAGATAGATAGATAGATAGATAGATAGATAGATAGATAGATAGATAGATAGATAGATAGATAGATAGATAGATAGATAGATAGATAGATAGATAGATAGATAGATAGATAGATAGATAGATAGATAGATAGATACGCTCAAAGTCACAGAAGTTCGCTAAGAAATGCTTCGCATTTAATAATATGAGTAATCGCTGGGGCATTACGTGCCAAAATTACGATATAATCATGACGCACGTCGTTGTGAAGAGCTGAATTTCCACCACGAGGGGTTCCCAAACGCCAAATTATGAGTACACGGGCCTCCAGCATATTCGGCTAAATCGAAAATGATCCCGCACAGGCCGGGATGGAAGCCGCGACCGCAACCGCTGCACAGAGCACCGTAACCACTGTGCCACCGCGGCGGCCAAGTCTCCGCAACTAAGTTCATTCGGATGCGCTTTATTATTTTAATGGAGAAATCACACCTGATCCATGCATCGTGATAGAGAACTGTAGAAAAATGATTACCTTTGTTAGTATACTATTTGAGCAATAAATTGCAGAAGGGTGTTCTGAGGGGCCAGTTGGTACATGATGTGGAGGGGGAACAGCGCAAAAACGGGACGAAAAAATGTGTTGTGTGGACCTTTTTCTTCGTCCCGTTTTTGAGCTGTTCCCCCTCTGCACTCCTTGAGTGTTTTGTTATATCAAGTTATTTTTGAGGACTTTTATCTCTGAACAAGGGAGCTGTCAGTTACGAAGGAACCCATTGGCGTACTGATACCCTTCCGAAGTGAGCTGTATGTATCTGTTTAAGAAAAGGAGCCGATAATAATCTTCCACATACCGTGAAGTAGAGTACTGCCCAGGGTCTTGAAGTACTGCTCGATTTCTTCGGCATTACAGGTGTGATCGGGAGTCCAACTGCTACAAAATTTATTGGTGTCAGGATGTGTAGCGCCACGAATGCGAAGGTTACGGAAATATCTTTATAATAAACTGTACGGGTACACATGAAAGTTGACGCTGTGACTTCGCTAACAATGTGCAAGAAAAATGAAGGAAGTAAAGCTCTTCCTATTACAGAAAGTATTCACTGCAGCAACCATTCGCTAAGTGCCAATGCACCATTATAGCGAAGCTGCCTAGTGCTAGGATCAAAGGGCACTCGTGTAGACAATATGTAAGGTGGTAACACGCCCGACAGCACCGCCATGTTATGTTGGAGCACGCAGACGCGCGCTATCGCAGACACCTTGAATATCATGTTTGATTTTGTTGTTTCTTTCAAAGCTTATTATTTCTGCAGTTTCACGCGCGTGTTTATCATCAGCTTTGCTCATCACCTTAAGTTGCACGTCACTCGGGTTGGCGGCGTTTTCAAAGTTAGGATTGAAGCGCGAGTGCGCGCGTCGCCGTCGAGCCAATGCTACCGACGACGACCGGGAGGTGAAGCAAAACACGCGCGCGACCGCGTCGCAGTCGGAAAGCTTCCCCGATATGCTACCTCGAGATCCCGGTGAAAGTTCATCAAAAACCCTTTCGGTGCTGCGTGTTCGGTTCTGTCGGACGTGCTCGAAAGCAACCCTGAACTTTCACTGTATGTCTCTTTAATTTTAAAATGCAGGCAAAGACTGTCCCAATACAGTTCCAAAAAGTACACACCCGAATGCTTCGCTGGTCTTCCCTATTCCCAAGCAGTGGGAAGGGCTCTAAATTCTCACAAGCTGGTTGCAGCAGGGTGCAAACTACGAAGCCGAAGCAAGCCCCTGCTTCCGCAGGAAACTATAGTTTTCTTTTCAATTGCATTATAATTGGAGAACGTTAACCCATTAAGGACCAAGTAAAACTATTTGCTGAATTTATTTGAAATTTCACGTACTTGTTTAAATACAGTAGAGAACAACATCTGGCATTTTTCATAGAGCTACATCTATTCCTTCAGAAGTTATGATACCGTACTTTAGAAAGTACACTGGGCTCTTGCGATAGCAATGCAAGCTGGCTCGGCACAATATTAGCACGCATGCTTGGTCCTTGCCATACTAATACCAGAGTTGTTTTGGCACATGCAACTTGTCGAAGCAGCGACGCATCATGCAAAGCGTTGCACCATACTTTTCGCAGCATTATTTCTATTTAACACAGACAGTGCAGTTCAACCTTTTTTCAACCTTCTTGTGGAAATGCCCATATGGATAGAGGGGACTGGCAGGCACACTGGACACGGAAGACCTCTTGATAGTTCTATTCTTGACACGGCACAGGTAGTGTCCTGCAACTATGCAGGTGAATGACAGCAGTGGACGCATAGAGGGTCTGGTAACCTCCAGTAGGTTGGCAGATCCTCTATGCATTCAGTGCAGCGATGTTGATGACCCGTGTAAATAGGGCCTTCCATCACTTTTTTCCACGAATGAAAATTCTGTAGTTATACGCAGCTTGATCGTGAAGGTGAATTTCTCCTATGCCAATATTTTTATAGCTGCTGATGATGTTTCGTGATGGCACAACGTTTTTCTTTTGAGTTGATGATCATCTTCTTACAGAGCGTAGATGCTCGACTGTGTCATAGTTCATCGCCGTAGCAACTATGTTATTTTCTTTCCCTTTACGAATAGAAACTCGTTTCCCGGATCAAAACAGAAGCAGTCTTCCCGATTTCTTCGGTTCCATCAGGCAGAAGGCATTCATTCGCACAGAAGCCTCCCCCCTCCTCCTCAGCCGTTTCGGAGTGACAAGTACTTCACCAAGAGGCTCTCGTATATCCCTGCCGGCATCTGTTGCAGTCTCCCGAGTCTCAAATGGCCGTAAAAACGGCATTCTTCCGAACAAAATACCTGGTTCGATCTCTGAGGCCACCTACAACGCAATGCTCTTGTAAGCTCTCACAAAGGCCCAGTGTACTACGAAAAGTACACCAACATTTCATTACCCCTCAGAGCAAAGCTGTGCACGAAAGCTGATTCTCGCGCTTTGCCGCGATTATATTGTTCTTTCTGAAGCACAATCAATCTGTTTTTTTTTTTTCAGTATATACAGTATGCAACCTTAAATTAATTGAGAAAATGTTGTAGTCATCACATGCGTTCGACGGGCGCTTGTTTTCCAAAAGTTTAACAACACGTAGCACAGAAAAAATTGACCTGAGTCAATGTGTTGGATTTGGAGTGTCTTGCTGCAAGCTTTAGCGTCAAAAGTGCTGATAATAAAAATTAGAATATTGGATAGTATTGTAGCGAGTGAGAGAGACGTCCGGCGGCCGACGTGGCCATGCCGTTCTCGCTATTTTATTCGAAGGCCCTAGTACAAGCAGAGCGGCAGCGGCTGCCGGCGTCCAGCCCCCAGGAGCGTGAGCTCGTTCTACTGCTCGCCCCTCGAGCTCTGAGCATGAGCTGCGCGAGAGACGCGGCGCGGTGGTTGGAACAAATGACAGTGATGATGAATGGCGATGATGATGACGCTACAGTGTACTTTCTATTCGAAAAAAATGAAGTGTACTTTGTAAAGTACGCTGGGCGCTAATGGGTTAAGACAACTGCGTTTGTTCGGCACGCGCAAAGTCACAGCGATACGTGATACGCCAGTCACGAGTGGCATGTACCGTATGTGCCTTTATTTGTTGTATCGATAACCTCCGGTAATTATGGTGGTGAAGGAGCATGGCAGCGCCCGTGCAGACAGGACCGGCCGGCCTCTTCTATCCGAACTCGCGCTTGCGACTAGCCCACTGTCCTGACAGCAACAAATAAACGGTGGAATCGACTATCGTTTTTTGTCACCTCACGCCAAGGACAAAGTATGAGGTGCGCTTTGTCCTCATTGAGTTCAGCTGTTTCCTCGGCCGCGCCTGATAAACCTTGTCCCAGAGAATCTGCAAGTTAATCATGGAAAAAGTGCAAAATAGTCACCAATACAACGCGGTCGAAGCGCCAGGACGCAAATATAACGAAAACAGAAGCGTGGGCTTACAGATCGTGGTCAACACAGCGTACGACAACGACTTTATATATTCGAGAAGGAACGAACCAGCTTCGATGGCTGCCGTCATGTTTCTTTTTCGGCGTTGCCGTTGCTGACCAACGCCATAGCTCCAAAACAGCGTTAAGAGCTTTGGTTGCTGCCGTGTGCCCGCTTCACTCGCCCAACGCCTGAGCGCACACGGTGTCGGGACGCTGAGCGAGCGACGCGGTGCGGATAAATACATCGTAAGGGATTCTTGCTCGTCCTATTGTATAAGGCCTCTACAGTGCTGCAATTAGCTTGTGAGATGGACTATAAACACGTGATGTAGCATATCAACAGTACACGGGAGGAATGACCTACTAACACGAAAAATGGCGGTTCACAACACCGGCGTAAGTGAGTAGAGGCAGACTGCCGCGTCTTGTCCTAAAGCAAACGTTATCTGATATACTAGTCCCATCACCATTTTACTGTGACATGCCTGCGAAACACTAATCATGCCATTTACAACACCAGCTGGCAAGACGACAGCTAGAGTCAGGGTATAAAATTCCACTCCATATGCATATTTTACCATCCCAGAGAGCAAACGTGACATTGAATGTCGGCGATAGTGAGAATGTTCTGCCGCTGCGAGTGTCCCTAAATAGTCGACACGAGGAGTATTCTTCCCTTAGCGCCTACTGCCATTCGGCATCTCGGTAGTTATCGGTTCGATAAAGCAGCAATATTACACAATATGTCGGATCGCAGCGTAGTTTAAAACATGAGCTGCTTCGAACGGTGGTCATAAAGATACATTACCAAAAGTCATGCGCTGTGTAATTAATGACTTGCAAAATTGCCCAAGGCGGCCGCCAGACCTTCGAGATCTGTGTCCTAATAAGCGCGTTTTAGTGAGGTGTGAATATTTATTATAATCAAGGGCTGCCTGGAAACTTCAGTTTTCTAAAATATACCAAGAGCTTCGAGTAGCCATCAATATGAATTGGCCAGCAACAGAAAATAAAATATCAACAGAGATATTGATAGCTTTTTTTATTCCACGTCCTTGTCCCTAATCGGCCCCGGATACAGCACCGTTTTCTAAACCATGATTTTCTGATTAACTTCAGGCTTCGCTCTAACCTTTTTAGCGTAGTCTCGAAAAGCCTTAAATTCAATTAAAAATGAGATGGATCATTCTAAACTTTTAGCGATCTCCTGCACGTACTGGATACGCTCATTATCTAGCACATTTCAATGACAATTCGGAGAACATTGTACTGTTCATCTAACATAGCTCGTCCCACACTGGGGCATCCGCAAGTATTTCACATATGAACTTAAAAATATATATATATAAGGCAATTGACATGACCGTTTTCCAACGCCAGAAGGTACGCGTGACTTTGAGAAACCGATTTTTCGTTTGCAATAACTTTCGCACAGGTTACTCAATATTTCGGTTCTTTTCATACTGATATTTCTATCGAAATAAAGAAATAGCCAAAAACCCACATAAGCGTGCTGTGTACCTTTAAGAATAGTGTCGTAGAGAGGGAAGCATTTTGTAGTTCAAAGTAAGCCGAAGAGGCCGGATGAAAAGAGGAAGACTTAGTTGATCCTTAACTCTTGCACTTTTACGAGCTGTGCATAAGTTTACTTCCAGCGCCATGAACACCTCTAAAATGAAATTTATTACGCAAATACGACTGTTTCATGACGCTGAAACCTCGGGAATCATATAACTGAAAATATCTTCTTATAGCATACGCCCTCGATAAGGATGCCGCAGATCCCTTTCTCAAATTTCAGTTCTACAAATTTGGTCACCTTAATCAGAAAATGTTTGTTTTCGAAACTGAGTGATCGCGTACATTTTCGTCATTAAAGGACTAATTGAAAATCCCATATGTGTAATGTTATACGGCTGTTTGTGTGCTTATATACTTTTCGGTTGTAGATGCGACATGTTAATACATTCCTCTCTAATGTTCGGTTGCTTTCAATTAGGCTACAGCTTGAAAATCACCATAAAATTGTTGAAACAGAGCGTTTTCTTTTATATACCTTAAAGCCCGAAATCAATTATGTAATGCGGAGGAAAACGATTTCTCCGTTTCAACGTACTTTGATAAGAGCCCAGGAGCTCAAGTTTCTTCGTAGCATTAACAGCCTACGCAGAAGCAGCAGATGATATTGTGCCGCTCCGTCATCAGAAGTTCGATTGAAGATGCAGGTAGATATCAATTAAACTATCTTGATTTGCATGGCTGCGTCCGCGCTGCGCCTGCGTTTGTACATTCAGATGACCTCTTCAAACTGGGGCTCACCTCTCGTAGTCTTCCCCAATGTCTGCTTCTTCCTCTGTGCCTGCGCTGCTTGTGCTGGGAACGGCGACGTAGCTGCCGCTAGTAGTTGAAGCGGGTTGCTGGAAGCTGTTGTTTACAGTATTGTTCATGTCTGTGCACAAAGAAAACAAGTGCTCCTGAGAGCGCGTGATTGCCGAGGCCAGAATATTAAGCGTTAAAAACACATAGCAGAAAGGTCTTGCTCACACATGGCGCATAGAGAGCGACATCCAAGTACCGCAGTCCGAATCAATCGTGTTTGATTTCATGCATTTATTGTCACAACCCGAACTTCGATGCCGAAGAAGAAGACGAGCAGCATTTGAAGAGGATGAAATGTTATAGTGCATTGGCCTTTTCTTGCTAGACCAGAACTTTCTAGCTCACAATGCCACAATTTCGTTCATGCACGGTTTCCGTTTCTGAGTTTTGCGCTGAGACACCAAGACCAGCAACGTCATTGTCAAGGCTTCATTATCTCTAGTTCTGGGCCAAGTGGAACCGTATGGATGTGCCGGAATTATTGTCGGCTACTACTCAAGATGGAGCTCCGCCGAGATGACCTAAGTGGGACCACCGATTGTCCCCGCGTCCAAATGTTCAGTCCCCCTCATGAGCTGAGGCAGGAGTCAGCGGACGTCGGGCTTATCAGTTAATATTAACAACCCGTCAATGCTGGTCAGATTCATACGCCTTTCCGATGGAAATGCCGTAGCCTCTAATGTTGCATCCGACTATATTATGGTTTAAATGTATAGTCCCTTTACAACACGTTCAATTCGATGTTCAATTTTAAAAATAAACTCGGTAGTCGAACAAGCTCCCCAAATCGTTAACAGTATCGCGAACTGATGCGGGAACTTGACTACCCGTTTTTTCCGTTTACGTGCTGACTCACATGCCTGACGCTAAAAGGGATAAGGCGTCGGTGTCTTTCCGGCTGCTGCGTTATCCAGTAACCTAAACTAACTGATATCTCAGAGCAGTGCCCTGTATTTAAAACCACGCTTTTTTTTTCTTTTTAACATGAAAGTGTTTTATGCCGGGCTCCACCAAGACTTTCATGACGCATTTCCGTCACGGAAGTAGGTCAGCAAAATGAATGCCATCCGATGGCAAAAAAAAAGCTCAGAAAAAGTTCCGATAACGGGAATCGAGCCCATGACCTCTCGGTTCGCGACAATGGCTGACGGGCGTTTAGCCCACTGAGCTACCGCAAAACACATTATGGAGGCGGCATGAACGCGCCTATCATCTTTCACACTTGCGTCTGGTAGTGATCTTGGATGGATGGATGCTATGAGCGTCCCCTTAATAACGGGGCGGTGACATCTGTGCCACCAGGCTCGAAAAAAAAACAAAAAACGCGCTGTTGCAACGACCGTCCCATTCGGCGCGTTTCCAATACAAGTTTAATTTCGTCGCCGCTTTAACACACCGTGTGGTGGCGGTTTTAGCGCAAGCCTCGCACATAGCATCCATCTATATCGACAAATAGCTCTCCGACGCTCGCCTGGCTGTCGCTCCGCGTTCCCTAACGCCCTGTGAGAAGTAACGTGCAGGCTAGAGGGAAGAGACGACGCGCGTAGCGTTTCTCTTCGCATTTCCCGACGCTTTGAAGGAGTGCATATCGAGCATTAGTGTTTATTGTGTGCTTGTTGATGCCATCTTTGCGCGGGATTCACCATATGCGGAGTCCACGTATACGTTAAGAACTTCAGCTACCACAAGGGTTAAATCAGGATCATGGGCGTTTGTCGTCGTTAGGAGATGTGCCACTAGGCGTCGACGTGAGTGAGATGCGTCCACATCAACCGGTGTTATATCTGTCAGACAACAGTAGACATTGCACAAGCTCTCATATACCAATGCACTATAAATAATAAACTACTTCTGTGACGACACGTTTCACTTTCGTGTTATACCGATTCCTTTGACGGAGGGATCAACCAACCATTTTTTCTTGCTGTCGCGCGCGTGAGACGAGTGGGTGGGCGCTCGCTCGCTTAGCATCTTTCTTCGCATTTTGCCGGAACAGATATGAAACAAACTGAAGGCGGCTAGGAATGACGTAGAGGCGCGGCAAATATATCCGCATGACGTTTGCAAATGCGATTCAGAATGAGAAATTTATGTTTGCCAACTTATGCAGTAATTCCAGGCAATGACTTTTCACTACTTTAGACCACGGCCCACCACAAACTTGACAGCGAACGTGAAAGGTCCACTAAGAAAATGACTTCACTTGCACTTTTGCATCTCATTGTATTTTTTAAATGAACTTGGCCCCAGTACGCTGGAATTCGCCCATATGAATGGAGGTATGGTGTTATTACACTTTAAAGGGGTCATGAAGCACCCCTTGGGCTGATTGAAAAAACACATCCTGCGGAAAGCTGACACGGCTATGAACTGCTCTGCCAAATATTACAGTCGTGCGCGCCGCGTAATGGCCACAAGCGGAGCGCGAAGTTGCCGTTTCCCCAGGCACCCTCTTTTCAAACAGAGGCCGGTTCTCACTCTCGTCGGTGGGCGGGGCGTCTGTCCGCTGTACGTCGCAAAGACATAGCATGCTTATTGGCCGATAGCCGACGTAAATCGAGAGCGGCGTTCGGATCAGATGCGCTTCTTGCCGCGGAATGCCGCCACTTGCCGGCGCCGCACTCGCGCAAGCGAATCACAGCGGGAGAGCGATCGCGTTTCATGACGCGCGCTGGCGTAACTTCTTTCCCCCATGCCATCCCTCCCTGTCTAGCTTCCAGTGCGCTCGTCGGCACGAGAAAAGAGAGAAAGCGCTGGGAGCGTGCGCCAAATCCCCGTAACTCCGCTGATTCTTGACGGATTCGAGAAATTTTTGCGGCAATCGATTCGGGAGGCAGTACACTCCGATACTGAGGCCATTAGATCATTACTTGGAAAAGTGGTTCATGACCCCTTTAAAAAATCAATACTGTTGGAGTATGGACGGTAAGGTGGCTGCGATACTGTCTTCGAAATGATTACATAGTCAAAGCATTGTACATTTCATACTGTGCGCCTAAGTGTAGGCCATTACTGTGCCACCTTGTGCGCAAGCAAGATTTTACAGTGTACATGTGCATTGGAAAAGCTTAAAAATGTAACATGACTGTTATATTTTATTATGTATAAAGTCATGCTGCAAGAGTGATTCCTGGGGCCTTTCACTTGTAACGCATCAGCAACGTTGGTTGAATGTGTCTCCGACGGCCGCACACAGTAGCGTCATTAATCACGCACAAGGAGATGCGTATTTTCAAGGCACACCAGCGCGGTCGAAAAATTGTGTGCCGTCAGCCTGGTTGCAGAGCACCTTCAGCGGCATATTCAAGGGGCCATCAGGAAGCCTACAGGCAGAAATTATCGATCTCATTAAGTGTGACGCGTAGCTCTTATTTGAACAGGGAAGCAACCTTATGCCGAAATGTCGCGCAGTATCCGCAGAAGGGCATAAGTATTACAAAGGAATCATGTTAGAATATGGAGCAAGGTAACACATGTTGTGGCAAGCAAAGTGTGTATTCAAGCAGCCGTTCGCTTGTTATCTAAACACGCGTTGTGGCACGTGGACAATGACAAGCATCAGACTTCGCTATCAGCTCGGCCACTACTTACTTATCGGCATGACGGCACAATAAACCACTGGTAGAGAACTGGTGTGCGTGCTTGATACAAAGCGAGATTTGCGTGACGCCTCTGCTTTTCGTTTTCCCCGCTTTTATATACCTCCTAGAGAATAACCAAGCAACGTGAAACACTGGGTGAGCGGAAAAACTGCGAATACCACGTCACACGCGTTCATGTTGGGCGCCCTGAATTCCAGATTCAGGTTTTCATGTGCCCTCCAAGACTAGCTGTAGCAAGGGTGCGACCATACCTAGAGGGCGCCGACATTGATATCGCGATGTGAAAACGATATTTTTTTATCGCCCACTATGGCTCACAACCGCTGTTCTGAACGTTTCGTTACGCAGGGTCTCATTTCTACAACCTAAGGCTATCGAATGCGCGCACACACAGGCGCCTTTGAGGCACGTCAGGAAACACTTTATAATCTGATTACCAAATAAGAGTGGTCTTATGTGACCACGTTACATCGAAGGAGTCGTACAACAATGTTGCGAAATTGATGGACGCTTAGGAAGGGAATTCGAGAAACGTTGTTTTACGAAGCGCTCCCAATTGCTCATGAACGTCCCAACGAGCCGTTTTAGCCTTTGAACGCGATAGCGTTAAGGAGCTCGTTTCGCATAAATTCCGGCGTCGGCGTAGGTGTCGGCGTCGTTGGTTGTGAGCGAAAAATCATCTTGTCCGTGGCCGAAAAATCGAGAAAGATGCAAATAAAATAACAAAAATCTTAGGCTCGAGTGAGAATCAAACCCAGGCCATGTGCGTGGCAAGCAGGTGTTCTACCACAGAGCGACGCTATTGCTTGAAACTGCTTCGGAAAAAAAACATTATATGAATGTCATGTATATATAGTGGAAGGAGTCACCTTAACGCATGTAATATTGCGTGGCAGAAGCGTAGAAACGCTCCAGGCGTCAAAGCATGTGAATTTCGCAACGAGTGGGTGTGTTAAAGGCCCTCCCATTACAAAGCGCTCAGACATATTTAATCATCATCATCAGCAAAAGCATAAACAAAGTGAACAGGTGCGTAGGTTCGCGTGTTGCCTTACGTAGGCGTAGTGTGGCTCCTTCGATGATTCGCAAAAGGAAGAATTCTGGCGTAGTGGGCGCTTCACAGCTGTACTTGCAGTGCGCATTTGAGGATACTTTGAAACGGCCAATGTTCCGCGCACAGTCGTTCGTTTCCTTAAGCACGGTTGAGGCATGCACCAAGAACTGAAGCTATAGGTTAGCAATTGAGAAGGCCATGACCACGTGGCCCGATTACGCTATCGCTTTCTACTCTTGAGAGGGAAGCTCAAGCGTCCTCCAAGTTTTTATAGGCACTGAATTTCCAATTGTCTTACCTTAGCAGTCAAGTTAACGATATGTTATGCTTACTTGTCATAGCTTTTAGGTGGGCCGCCTGTATTGTGTGTTTAACTTATTCGCTGCAATTGTTTGACGCGGAACCACCTGTCGATTTCACTTAGATATCACTTTCCTCTTTTTAACTTGATAGCGTTAAAGAGCTCGTTTCGCAGAAATTTCGGCGTCGGCGTCGGTGGTTGTGAGCGAAAAATGAGCGTTGTCCGTGAGCGAAAATTTGAGGTACATGCAAATAAAGAAATAATAAAAATATCTTCGGTTCGAATCGAACCCAGGACTTCTGCTTGGCAAGCAGGTGTTATACCACAGGACCGCGCCAGTGCTCGAAATCGCTTCAAAAAGAAAAAAAAAACGCTATATGAATGCTATGTAGTGAGAGTAGTGTTATTAACACGTGTAACACTGCGTGGCAGAAGCGTATAGGATCCCACCAGGCGTGAGGACGGGTGAATTGCGCAACGAGCGGTTGGTTTAAAGGCTCACCAATTACAATGCGCACATGCATAATAAATTACCAGTACCAACAACAGCATCAACAGCGTGTGCAGCTGCGCCGGTGCGTGTGTTGCCTTACGGACGCGTATTAGGCACCTCGCCAACTCGCAAAAGGAAGGTTTATGTTGTAGTGCGCACTTCGCAACAGTACTTGCAGTAGGGATTCCAGGGTAGTTTGAAAGGGCCAGTTTACAGGCGCGCAGACGGTTCCTTTCCTCGTGGCACGGTTTAGGCGTCTACCGAGAAGCGAAGCAAGGCTAGCGATTGAGAAGGCGATACGAACACGGCCCGATAACTCTATCGCGTTCTACTCTTGAAGGCTCACACGTCCTCCTAGTTTTATTGCGATAGCAATTATATGGACAGTCTCGGCTGTAAAATGTCCGTCTCCGTCACCGTCATTCGCCGTATATGAATAAGTATGTATATATATAGAAAAGCCACAACGAAAAATAATTCAGAAATTCTTTCCGACGCGCGGAATCGAACGGGTGACCTCTCGCTTTGCAGCCCGCCGCGTTAGACGTTAGGCCACGACAGCACCGTCTTTCAGCCTGCTAACGGCGAGCTATTTATATACACCATGTAATTCAGCATGCTTTCTTAGTGGCCACATAGATGGCGCGACGTGCGCGCGTGTGGCGCGCTATAAAGATCGTCGCCCCGCTCCTGCGAACGCCGTTGCTCTTCGCTCTACAGGGCATGGTCGCTTTCGTGCGCTTATCTCGAGGAAAGAAGGGGCGGCCGGTGGGATGCTTCGCTTCGCTCGCTGCAGCGGCCGCGTTTGCGAAAGAAGCGCGCTGTTCAAACAGAAATAAGTAACTGTGAAAATTAGTTCGCGCTCGTCTTGTGTGTACCTGTTCGTTCGTTTCGTGCGTCCTGCTTTATGTTTGAGCAGTGCGCTTCAAGTGTCGAGCTGTGACGCATTAGTTCGCGCTCGTCCTGTGTGCGTTCTTTTCGTGCGTCCTTTGGGCTCGAGCGACGCGCTGGCAATTTCGAGCTGCTTTCCGTTCTTCGCGTTACATTGCAATTTATTGCTATCGCATTCATTGCTTCGACGTTGCGGCGAAACTGTGACTTTTTTTCTAGGCCTCCCAATTTTTTTTTTCTACTGTTACTAATCACCAGGTAATCGGAGCTATAAGTGCAAATAGTATGATTAACTGCGGTGTTCTGTGACCCTTTGTGGAACTGTACAATGCGTCTGGCACATTTATTGGCTCCAGGTGTTTTCTCGTAGAAGAAAAAACTGTTAAAGTTTAAGAATGCACGTTAGTGAGAATGTCACAAACGAACGCTTTATGCCAGAAGAGAACTAAGATACGAAAAATCATTGCTGTTTTATATCATCTAAGTTTTCACTATATACGTCACAAAAGAATGTCGCTACAAAAGTTGTTACTATTGCATACCTGTCTGGTGTTCCGGCATTGCGTAAACGGTTATACGTTTATTGATGAGGTAACACTCCACAACGCTACTGCCGCCATTGTGTGACGCTTCTTATTGAAGTTTTTTTGAAATTAGATGGTAGCTAGTTGGCAAACAGAGCAGCGGCGCTCATTATTTACAAAAGCGGCAAGCAAATGCCGCTGATAGCGCAGTGTATCAAGTGCTATCATGCTAAAGCACACCGGACACCAAAGCTAAAACCTCGAGATATTTGTTTGTTTGTTTGTTTGATTATCCTGTACACGTGGGCACTTCTGGCCGATTATTTATGGCGGACGTTAGCTTTAGGATATTTTAGTTTGGTTTTAAAGTAAGCGTGAGTGCTCATCTGAGTTGGCAGCACCCCGCGACATCGCCACTAGTATGACGTAGGTCGGGGACCCCGTGTGACGGTGAATGAATAAAGATACTATAGTCGACGTCACAGACAAGTGTGCGGAGTGCGCACAATACCCCGACTGACACCCGACGGGGGCTATTGTCCCTCGGCCCTCTCGCTCTGTTGTCGGGCTGCTCTCAACGTGTTTCTGGCTGCTTACGCCAGGAATGCTTTTTTTTTCTTGGAGGGACAAGCTCTTGACAATCTACTTAATGCTTAACAGGCTTAACTCATACCGAAGCACTGACATCGGTTCATTTTTCTTATCGTGCGCGGGGCCTCGATTTGGAAACATCTTTCGACGTCACCAAAGATTGAGTGCACGTGGTCTTAGGCGCTCCCTGCGGCGACGCGCTAGCTTCTTATAATTTTATGCGGGTGTTTTGAAGTGACGCGAAAGTTCCTCACAATTAACGATGCTAGCATCTATTATGCAATGCGTTAAATCCTTTACGATTCAATTTCGGGATTACCAGGCACAAAGCTACAAGTTCCTGTAAAAAATTCTGAAACAAAAATTTCGTTGTCAAGGGTCATATAAGCGGCTAAAGCAACACAAATAAATTGTTTCAAACTGAAAGTAATATACTTTGAGCAAGAAATACAAAACATACTAAGAGACATTTCATTACAATGAAACAAAGTTGGTCGCAGTTAAGAAATTTTCAAACAAATATTTTTGTGCATGCGCGTTTGCTGCTACATTATATAGATCTATGATAACGAGTTCGCTAATGTATCGAGTATCTCAAGATACAACTGCAAAGTATTGTATCGGATACAATAATTGCGATAGTATCTTGCCTTGTATTTGTATGTAATACTTCTTGCCTGAGTATCTTGCATCGTATCGCGGTACCATTTCAAAGTATCGTTGCCCAGCCCTGCGCTAATCGCCCGAAAGACGCCGATTTGGTTCCGGCCACGGCGGTCACATTTCGATGGCTACGAAATCCTAGATGCACGTGTACTTATATTTACGCGCAGGGTAAAGAAGCCCAGGTGGCCGAAATTTCTGCACCCCTTCACTATATGGCGTGCCTAATAATCAAATCGATGTTCTGGCAAGTAAAACTCCAGGAATTATTACTTCTCTTATGCATGTGGTCAGACGATATTTTATTTGTCTGCGTTTGGCGTTTCAGTCCATTTAAAGCCCAAACGAATCGATACCCCTACGTACAAATGCCCAAATTTAGCAATGAAATTAAGGAAACAGATTTCCCATAAAAGCTATATTCTGTTCGGCAAGCTCTCCATGCGACAAAACATGGCGCTGTCCTTCCATAAAAGCAATCAATGCGCCTCGTTACATTGCGTTAATTGTCCGATTACACGCAGGAATGCCACTGGCTCCACCCGAAAGGAACAGCGCAGCGATATCGGCGATGTGCACCGCGGCGTTGACCGTGGAGAGTATGCATCACGGGAAAGTCCCCACAAATGTCCAATGTGTGGAAAATCTCTTTCAAGGAATTCTAATCTCGTAGCACATCTACGCACGCATACCGGCGAAAAGCCATATCATTGCGTCATGTGTAGTAAATCGTTTGCACACAAACAGGTGCTCGTAAGACATCACCGTTTGCACACAGGCGACAGACCCTATCGTTGCGACATATGTGGTCAATTGTTTACGTGTAACTCTCATCTCAGAGTACATCGGCGCGTGCATACAGGGGACAAACCGTATCGTTGCGACCTATGTCCAAAGTCATTTGCACGTCAGTCTATTCTCACGAACCATCACCGCACGCCTACGGGCGAGAAGCCCTACCGGTGCGACATATGTGGTAAATCGTTTTCACAGAAGTTTCATGCCGCCTCACATCGTCTTACTCACAGAGACGAGAAGCCCTTCAAGTGCACGAGGTGCACTAAGTCCTTCAAGCAGCTGAAAAGTATTCATCGGCATGAGCATGAGCATATGGGCGAGGGGCAGCATAAATGATAAATATGTGGTCGTTTTTCAATGGCATTGTCATATCTTAAAAAATATCAATGCATGCATAAACGTTAGGAAGTCTAAGGCCAAAAAAAAAAAAAAAAATTCCTGATCACTTAGACAGCGATGTATCAAGAACCACACGCACTTTTATATGGCCATGTATCCTTTCACTGGCAATATTTGTAGGAAATCATCCGCGTAAAATAATAATAATAATAATAATACGTAGCAGCCTTATCCGCTTGAAGGAACCGCCATTCCGGTTTCGCGCAGCGGTCTTTGTATCGCAACAAATGCTAGACCATGGGAGAACATCAGGGCTGAATTCTTGGGCTATTTGTGCGGCTATTTTTTTTTATCATACGTTTGCTTTAATTCACCTCATACATTACGACACGCAACTCGTGGGCGCCGTAGTAGTCAATTACAAGTGCATAAATAAATCCTGTATGTCAACTTTTACTTCAAGACGTGAGAGAGCAGCGCAGAACAAACACTGCTGTTCTTACTTAAGCTATAAAGTTGCTTAAAACCAGCCGTATCAGAAACAGGAATTTCTTATCGTGAAGAACGACTCAACGAAATGCATGTAGTTAACAACTTTGACTGCCTTTTGTAAATTACGGGAAGGGAGCTCATCGTCCGAAGAGTTTGGAATGGTGCAATGCAGATCTCTGGAGATCGTTCACACTGTTTGCGGTTGGAATAGATTCTTGAAACTAGTTTTGCCAAAGTTGTTTCTGGAAAAACCCATATGGACTTCACTTGTGTGTTTTGTCAAATCAAAGTTGCATTACACGTGCAGTAACCTCTGCGAAGAGTAGTTACCAATTCCTGATGTAAAATTTGAATTGATCTATTTATGTCTATCCTAATTGTAATATACAAGTGCTGCAGATATGCCTTTTTTAATGATTCCGAGAATATCCCTTGTGAGAGCTAAGATCAAAATCATTAGGTGTTTCAATGAGCGATCAACTTGAATGCTACCATTTTTTATCGTTGTGTGACCTTGGAAGGACATTTTGTAGGTTTTGAGGGGCAGTTTTTTTTCCCCCCATGCCAGTCTTCTCTTCTGACACGGTAATTTGTACCCATACCTGTAAATTTATTTTACCCTGACGTGACAAATGCATTCGTGTAAGCGAAGAATAAAATAATATATACAGTCTTAAGGTATAACTACGGTAGACCTTTATCTCCTCGGAACCTTAGTCGACGATAAAAGAGAACCTCTCGGTCGAATCATTGGGAAGCGACCAGTACATATTAGAAGCTAAGGTCTACATACCAACTTTTAAAAATAAGCGTATACTGGAACAGACTCTCGGACTGGACCAAATTTCGTGTCGAAAGAAGGGCTGCGGTACAGGAAAGCATAGATTACCTTGAAAGCTGGACCAAGAGCGTGCTAAATGCGGTTGAAGCCCACACAGGGACTATGCAAGTAAGTACACAGAAACGCCGGTTATTGGCCGTCATCTTCAGCATTTATGGGCGGCAAGATAGAGCCTCCTAAGATGTAAGCAGGAGAAATCTAATCGCAAGTTGAAAATCAGCATAGCCAATCTAAGAAAAGAAGCAGAATCATATGCAACGCTCCGATGCCGACAGAATTGCAACCGCGCCTATACGAGAGCTTGCAGGGAACGTTGTGCACCCGAAACACGTGGGCGGTGCTCAGACAAATGACAAATCCGAGCGAGGGCGAAGTGGCCACGGGGCAGCGGATCCAAAAACACATGCGCCACCGCCGCGGCAAGAAAGGGGACAATGTTCGAAGAGTTACGGACGAACTACACCGGAGACACGGTCACCGCTTCCACTCCTCACCTCGAGTACGGAGGCGAGTAAACCAAACAAATGGACCGACCCGCTGAAATGGCTGAGCCACTCGAAGCAATCTGCGGCCTATCCGGAAATGCCACCCCAGGAAAGCACAACGTCATGAGCGTGATTCTGCGCAACTCGGATGCAAAAACGACAGCGGCGATACAAACGAGTAGGGAAGAGTGCAGAAGTGCCTTTCGAGTGGAACACTCGGAGATAACTCTAATACCCAAGCTGGGAAAACCCCAGCAATTGGACAGTCTTCGTCCCATCCCGTTAACGTCTCGCCTAGGCAAGCTTTTCGAGCACGTTTTTCTGAACAGAACGAACAAGGGGCCCGAAGAAAAATAAATCCGGCCAACGACCATATACGGTTTCCTTGCTCATTTTGGTGTACGACGTACTCCTGCAGCTCAAGAACATATCGGGCAACATTACGCCCAATTGAACGGGTACCTTATTGACGCTTCACGTAAAGTGAGCGTTCGACGTCTTCCATGAGGCAATATTCCTAAATCTATGGTACGCAGTGTGGCAGACGAACCTACAACTACGTGCGATCGTTTCTCAATGGTCGCACGGGAATGGTAGGACTCGGGCAGCTCTGAACACGGAAATAAATTGTACCCTAAAGAGGCACGCCGCAAGGCGGCGTTATATCACTGGTTCTCTTTAGCCTGACAATGCTCAAGCTTCCAGACTACCTGAACAACATACGCGAGATTCTACATGTCATATACGAAGACGACATCATGGTGTGGACGGGCAGAGGATCACTGGGGCAGCGGTAAAACGCTATTCAAGCAGCCTCAGAGGCCATCGGAGACTACGTTAATGAATGCGGGCTCAAATGCGCCCTTGAGAAATCGGCGATCACTCTTCGGCGGAAATCGGGAGGAAGAAAACAAGGGCCCTCAAAGGGCGTGAAATACTTCTCGAGAGAAAGCTCGTACCGAACGATGAACCAATTCGCATATTGGGCCTTTACCTACAGAGCTATGGAGGTAGCGCGACAGCCCTATAGCATCTGCTAAAATCCACAACACAAATCATGTACCATATATGCATCGCATCTCTAAGAGACAACACGGACTGAAGGAAGCCAACAAAGATTCACGCGCTGATCACCAGTCTGCTCAACTTCAACACCACTTACCCTTAAGCAGCGACGTGGAGAAAGGGGACATACTTTTAAGGCGAACCTATAAACTGAGGCATCCATGGAACACCTCGAGCAGCTCCTCACGCACAACGTAAGCGAACTGATAGAGGCGCACCAAGTGAGCCAGAGGGAACCGTTATCGCTCACGGAAACGTGAAGAACTGCACTACGACACCTAGGCTGCCCCTTGATTGCTATTCAACCAGAAGGCACTGGAGGAATGCGCATCCCCCCATCATACGGGAGCCTCTCTACGTTGCGCCGGCTCCTAGAAACATGCATCCCGAATAAAAAAAAATGCCAGTGATGCGCTCGCGCGGAATCCTTGCGACAGAAGTGCGCTAACCTTCACGACACGCTGTACACAGAAGGAGCCAAGTACAAGCACAGATTCCCACGTCGTCAGCGTCGTGGACTACTCCCTCCGTGAGATCGCCACGGCAACGATGCACCACATAGACACGATAGGTGCTGAAGAGGCGAACAACGTGATAATTATGACCACGGCCCTCCAGAAAGAACACGCAACGATAATCGCGGACTCGCGCGAGGCATGTCGTAGCTACGCTACCGGTAGAATTTCACCAACGCCGATCTCCATTTTAAAGACATTTACCCTACTTGAAACAGCTACAACAGGAGTATGGATGCCAAGTCACGATTCTCTTGCTGGGAACCAGAGGGTCCACGCATCGGTTCGAGCGCATTACTCACCGAGCCTCACAGCGAAGCAACCGCGACGAGGAGAGTTCGGAATCTACACCGAAACAATTTCACGCAATAATCAGCACTACAGATTGCAGCGCAAGAAATATCCCCCACCGAACGACTCTCACGCGCGCCGAAGCAGTTTCATGGAGGTAGCTGCAAAAAAATTTCCGCTTTTATTAACCGCCGGTTTCATGGCCAATCCCCAGTAGCGGGTAGCAGCCAAGAAGTAAGCTTCAAGCAAGCAAGTAAGCAAGCAAGCAAGATCATCGTCATCGGTAGAGGTAAAAAAGGAGACTGCAACCTCGTGCGCTGGCGCGAGCGGCTCATGCGTCACAGGAAAATCTTGATCGTGCATTCGAACATTGCCGGTAGACTAGTCAGATTTGTTTAGTACCATAGGTGTTTACCTTAAGCATTCTGCCGCCCGGTTCTTGACCCATCCCCCTTTGTGGATGAGTGCCATCAGGACGAGGACATCATCATCAGGCAGACGCATTTGACAGCATCGGAGAGAATAACCGCAGCAGCCTGTAGTATTTAGCATGGGCAGGGATGGACCCAGCGGAACCGGAATCAAGCGTAACCTCAATGACAAAGCGTCAGCGTTTTCGGGAGAGTCGCCAACTCCAAGACCCCTTCAACGATGCCCTTCGTTGCAAGTCCACATGATACCGAAGACATGTCCTACGTGTCCAGTGTCTTGGCCATCGAGGACGTCCTTCCACACAACCAGGACGTCGTAGCCAAGACGTGCAACAAGGCCGACGGACGCTGCCTGGGACATCGGAGAAGGCTGTTCCAGAGAGCCGGGTGCGATTTGCTCTTTGAGCCGGATGCCAGTGACACCGTGTACCAATGCAACATCGTGCACAATGCAATAACCGTTCAAGGAACCCGGCATCACGTGGTGGCCCTATCAAGGAGTGCCGGTGGACCGCATGTGCACAGGTACGATTTTTCTACGTTCTGTTTGACATTTCCAACACTCGGTGCAATTTATATCTTTTCTATGCTGTTGACAAAATTAGATTCATCATTCCGTTTTTCTTTAAGCAAATAAGGAAGGAATAAGATGCACACGCGTATTTAGGGACGAGAAATCGTAGGACACGGAATGTCGCAGGAGCCGACGTTTCGGCGACAGGACAAGACCTCTTGCCGAAGCATTAGCTCCAGCCTCGTTCCTTGTGCTACGATTTTTCTTCAGTTCAAGCGCCCATCTTCCTTCGAACTCCTGCCTTGTTTGAGTATCATACAGTGCAACTAAAACGAAACAAACAAGGCGACAGAAAGACGGGGACATTACTACTGTTTGTCTGGTCGCCTTGGTTGCGCTGTATTAGCTACACTTCGCGTGATGTAGTACCGACTACAGGAAATCACCTTATCAACTTGAGCTGTAACAATAGCGGTTAATAGCCGAGTACCATTTATTATTCAGTTTGTTTCAGCTCGGCCGTAAATGCTATTGAAGGCCGTGCTTGCAGATGTCGCAATGTAAAGAGGTCGCTGCATATTAAGGTATACCAGAAAGCTTCTGTATAATCGATCGTATAAAATCTCAATACGCTGACTAGTCGCTCATTAAGGCCATTAGATAGATGTGTGAAAAACCAGTGTATATACGCATTTGGGTTCATTTTACACCGGTACGAACTGCTCAAATGTCGGCGTACAGGGAACTTCCCGCTGTGCCTCTTCCGAACCACTCTCGAGCATGGTTAGTCGTCGCATATACCTGTGAGGTAATCAGCCTCCTCAAACTCGACATTCGTCGTTATAATTGAAACAAGTGAGGACTTGGGCTAGTCGGTACATACTTGGAAGGGGAACAGCGTGCAAAGGCAAAAGACGAATAAGACGAAGCTGCTGCACTCTCGAAGAACAGTGCGCGTAATGCGTCAACACTCCGTCTGTAGCGTTGTGTCGTGCTGAATTAATTTATCTTAACAACATTTTTGGTGATAAGTAATCTCAACTATCTATTATCATTTTTTCCTGCCTCCCAGTTCCTGCGCGGGGATGTACCGTTTTATAAGTATATGTAGTTGTTCCTTTTAACACACACTTTAGTCAAAAAGTCAGTAAGCGCTGTTGTTTGTTCCTCTTCGTCTTTCGTCTTTGCACCCTGTTCCCTCTTTATCGTTATAATATTCGGAGGGAGCGTACGCGCGTTGTCGCTTCGTGTATATTAGTTCTTTTTTTCTTGCTTTGATGTGTTCTTGGCGTCCATGTTTCACCCCTGCTTCAGATCTCACGTATTCGTCGCCACGATGACGTGCAGCGGCTTAAGCGTGCTGCCTCGCAATGCGGCTCTGCTGAAATTCACCCCTGTCGACAGCAAGTTATTTACCTCGAAATATTCTATTAAAGGGACGCTAAAGAGAAGTAATTTCTCTCGTTTAGTAAATTACTCTTTCATAATATCAAAATCATCACACTTGCCACGAGAAAACGCTTGGTAAGCCAGAACTCGAGCAAAAAGAAAATGCGGGTGGCGTCGCCACCTTGAAGATCGCGTACCGTGACGTCATATTTTGACGGCGCCTACTAGGGCCTACGTGATTCTTAATCGGTAACAATGAAGTGCATTGTCCTCTGTGGAGGCCAGAGACTGAACATACCAAGTTTCGCGAAATTTCGTGGAGCCAAGGCAGCCAGAATACGTAAAATGTACATTGAGATTCGTGACGTCACGCGCGGAGATTTCGCCACGAAATTGAAAAATGGAACTTTGACCTTGATTTTCTGTTCTAGTAATAAACCTTTGATGGGGGAAATTACCGTCATTAGAGTTTGCAGAGTTCAATTTATCGACCTAAACCAGTTCATTATTTCATTTTAGTGTCCCTTTAAAGACTTGGTAACGGAAAAACAGTTTCTCTGCATGTGCAATGCATCTAATTTAATAATTGCTGGTGTTTCACGTGCCAGAGCCACAATATGATTATTATGCGCACCGTAACGGAGGGTTTCGGCTAATTCCGACCACCTGGGGTTCTTAAACCTGCGCTGACATCGCACAGCACACGGGCCTCTAGCAATGCGCCTCCATCGAAATGCCACCGCCGCAGGCAGGATCGGGCCGGCGTGCTTCGGGTCAGCAGCCTAGCACTAAACCACTGTTCCACCGCGGCGGCACGCCGACTTTGAAAGCTGTTGCCATTGAAATGAAAACGTTAAGTGCTCTCGATTTCCTGTAGCTCATTCTTGATTTCAGTAATCGTTGCTAGGTTATCCTTGACACACCACCTTAGTAATGAAAACAAGTTATGCACCGACCCGCCCAACGTAATACTCTGCTATAAAATAGAAGCGATATTGCAATTCCATAAACATTCTAAAGCGGACATAGTAAGACAACGCAGAGTTGGAAAAGCTTCATGTAAGCTGTTAACTCGAGGCACATTTGTCCTTTTCAAGTGTTTTTACGGAAACATATTACAGGGGGAAAAAAAGAGATCCGGTTTTGATGCACAATCCAAGATCCGTGTAACATGGGCTTAACTTTTTCTCGCTCTAATTTCGAATAAATTTTTCAGAAATTGAAGCCTCATATCAGCACTAGGGATTGCTTCATGGGTATAAATCAGACCAATTTGCCGTAAAAGCAATTACATCGATCAGTCGTCACAATTCAAAGCAGAGCGGAGCGTGCACGAACCTGCCATGGTGGTCTAGTGATTATGGTGCTCGACTGCCGACCCAGAGGTCATCCCGGCCGCGGCGGCCGCATTTCGATGGAGGCGAAATGCTAGAGGCTCGTGTACTTAGATTTAGGGTATAACGTTAAGGAACCCCACGTGGACGAAATTTCCGGAGCCCTCCACAACGGTCTCCTTTATAATCTTATCGTGGTTATGGGACGTACAGCCCCAACAATTATGAGTGAGCGCTAGCTGTCTCCCTGCAGGGAGACACGATCTCTCCAATGTTATTCACCGCGTGTTTACAGGAGGTTTTCAGGGCCCTAGATTGGGAAGAGTTAGGGATAAGAGTTAATGGAGAGTATCTCAGTAAGCTACGATTCGCTGACGACATTGCATTGATGAGTAACGCGGGAGACGAATTGCAGCTCATGATTACTGAACTGGATACGGAAAGTAGAAGAGTAGGTCTGAAAATTAATATGCATAAAACTAAAGTAATGTGGAACAATCTTGGCAGAGAACATCGCTTTGCGATAGGTGGCGAGACACTGGAAGTTGTAAAGGAGTACGTCTACTTAGGACAGGTAGTAACCGCGGAGCCGAACCATGAGAGTGAAATAACTAGAAGATAAGGATGGGTTGGGGCTCATTCGGCAAGCATTATCAAATCATGAATGGTAATCTACCACTATCCCTCAAGAGGAAGGTATATAACAGCTGCATCTTACCGGTACTTACCTACGGAGCAGAAACCTGGAGACTTACAAAGAGGTTCAACTTAAATTGAGGACGACGCAGCGAGCGATGGAAAGGAAAATGATAGGTGTAACCTTAAGAGACAGGAAGAGAGCAGAGTGGGTCAGGGAACAAACGGGGGTTAAGGACATCATAGTTGAAATCAAGAAGAAGAAATGGATATGGGCCGGGCACGTAGCACGTCGGCAGGATAACCGGTGGTCATTAAGGGTAACTGACTGGATTCCAAGAGATGGCAAACGCGTGAGGGGGAGACAGAAAATTAGGTGGGTAGATGAGATTAAGAAGTTTGCAGGTATTACGTGGCAGCAGAAAGCACAGGACCGGGTTGATTGGCGGAACGTGGGAGAGGCCTTTGCCCTGCAGTGGGCGTAGACAGGCTGATGATGATGATGATGATGCTAGCTGTCAGCAGTATTGTAGTGCGACTTGGTCGACGTATCGTATCGACGCTAGTTTGCCGTAAGGAAGGTAGAAGACAGGCGATGGCGTAGTCATTTTATACTCTTAGAATTGCGGGTCCGATGCTCTACCATGTGAGCGACGACGGAAGGCGTTATATTCTTGGAAGAAGGAAAAATAAAAGTAACGCCGCTGTCCTATTACGTCATGTAAATTATAGTAAAAAAAAAAGAAAACATCGAATAAACCAGACGGGCATTGAGATGCTTTGTGTTGTAGAAGGCACCTTTTCCGACATCGAACTGAGAGGAACAACAACGGGGTGTGGTAAACTTCAACTGGCGAGTACTAAGGAGGTGAGCGTGTGACATGGCGTTATAGTGATAACAGCGCACGTATTATGTTGGCATACTTCCCACTGTCTATCTTTTGTATCTGTCCTCATTATTTTGATTCAAAATAATTTTCTTCAAATCTCTAAACTTTTCGTAATGATTGTCTTATAGTCTTACTATAGGGCAACTGCATTCGCAGAACTGAGAGTACTGCATTCCACAGATCGCAATTTCTTCTCATTACTGCGTGGTGAGAAAGCAAAAGTGACTCGCCGTGGTGGCTTAGCGGCTTAGGCGTGCCGCTGCTAAGCACGAGGGCACGGATTCAGTTCGCTACCGATGAAGGCGCATTTGAATGGGGCGAAATGAAAGAACGCCGGTGCATACAGATTCGGGTGGACGTTAATGAATTCCAGGTGGTCAAAATTTGGAGTCTCCCCATTACGGCGTGCCTCGTGATCATATATCCTCGTTTCGGGATGTGAAATTTGCAGAACTTATTTCTTTAAAAGCACGACAGAAGAGCGAGAAATCCCGATTATATTATTATTCCTTATAGAATGGACGGCGTCACAGATATGTTTTCGATTCAGAAGGTTGTTTGCTTTGGATAAGGCAGGAAATGTTTCAGTGGAAGAGCGTGAGTGCCATAACTAAATTGCGTTTCCAATGTGCGCCGTTCATTGTCACCACGTGCTGTCGACGCAGTGCGAAGAAGCCGAGTACGCGTCGAGTGCAAGCGAGGATGAACGCGAATCTCGAGGTCGTTGAGGGTGGCGCCGCGGATTCTGCCGACACCCTTGGGGATTTGGCCCGTGAACCACGCATCCCCCCACGCCCCAAACTGCCCCGTGTGTTGGCCAAGGCAGGCAACTCGAAGCAGCTACCTCTGGAGACTACGTGCGCGGTAAGGTAACTCCTTTCCCAGAAAGAACATCGATGACCAGGAGGGGCCCATTCAATAACGTTTCATTTTGTTTGCCTGCTGTCCAAAGGGACACTGTGTACGTTTGTTAAGGCGAAATCTTTGGGTGGTGATGTTGGTACTCGCGTCCACGAGACTTGCGCGATACTTTGCGAGACTCGCAAAGTCTCGCAAATGGCAACTTCGACAAATCGCACCGGTGCGCAATAGGGCGCCCTGGTGCACCGTCGTTTCGTCCAATCATGTTGCCCACCGGTGCGATTTTTCGAAGTTGCTATTAGTCTCGCATGGCACCGCAAAGTCTTGCAACGTCTCCCAGGGCCACATGACATTTTCCGAGCGAACGGTCACGTCATCGTTACGTCGCAGATCACCAAAATTCCTTACGTCATCATAACGTCACACGATGACGTCAATTGGCGTCGTCGATCGTCAAAAGGGGGCCGACCCTGGAGGCATAGCAAGACCACGTGGGGTGTAGAAAGCTTCAGTGGAGGAGGGGTGAACACTGGAATCAACTGCGAACGCCAAAGTAATTTATTGCATGTCTCGCACACTGCGGCTCATTATATTTTGCAAGAAGTTTGGTCCCTAATTGTATATACCTAATTCATTACCAAGTGTGCAGCAGGCCTTCGCCTTCAAATGTTACAGAAAGTGTAATGTGCTGTCAACTTTTTCTAGTTGCTCCGAATGCGTCAGTATACAGGGTGTTCTAAGCATGAAATGCTTTTAGCTTCCGTTATAGGCGTCCTTCTAGCATAGGTCGGCAAACTCATTCACGAGTCGACTCACTCAGACCGGGCCGTGAGTCTGAGCCTGAGTGAGTCCGGGTCAGTAATATTTTGGTGAGATTGAGTCTGAGTGAGTCCGGTTGAAGAAAATTTTAGTGAATCTCAGTCCGAGTGAGTTCAGAAAAAATACCAGTGAGTCTGAGTCCGAGTGAGCCCTATGCGCAAAATGTATTTCTTGAGTGAGCCCGAGTGAGCTCCACTTTTTGTTGCCGACTTATGTTCCTATCTACTCATCTTCAGCATTACTATCAGCCTTATATCGGCTTACCTTTATGCTCAAGTCTATTCACACATATCTCAGCACACTAGCATTCAGGCTCCACTTCAGTATTTATTGATCAGAGGCGTAAGTTAAGAGGAGGGGTGCCATGACCTTCCCCAGCAAACTCTTCCATGGGACGTTCTTGATAAAAATATCTCGTGCGAGTCGCGCATTTCATGAAAATGTCCCTACTGGATTGATATATGATGGTAACTCGTATTTGAAGGTACAAGATCAAAAGGCGTATCGTGGAGCACGGATTATGACAGATATTGGCGTTAAAAGAGGATTGATACCATGATCGAAGCAGCTAATTTTACGCCAATGGACTCATCAGTCGACTCGCTCAGGCTCACTTAGACTCAGGTGCAGCCGTGAGTCTGTGTCTGAGTTAGTCCGGCTGATTAATACATCGGTGAGTTTGAGTCTGAGTGAGTGCGATTGAGAAAAAGTTTAGTGAGTCTGAGTCCGAGTGAGTCTGGTTGAGCAAAATTTTGGTGAGTCTGAGTCCGAGTGAACCCTCAGAGCAAAATATTTCTTGGGTGAGTTTGAGTGAGCTCCAATTTTTTTGCCAGCCTATGCCTTCTAGTGACCTCGAGCCAAAAGCCAACGCCGTGATCTGGGCATCATTGTGAGAACAAAACGTGAACATCAGGACACTCATGCAGCCAAAAGAAAATGCGGTCTCTGACTGCTAACCCTTTGTACAGGGCCGCATTACATACGCTAGATACGGCCCAAACTACAAAAAAATTTTCTTCCGAGTTCTCAGTGTTCATACTATCGGCGAAGCTGTAATTTCTAGTACGTTGAAGTTTCATTTGTCCTTTAAAATGGCGACATTCCAAAGGCAGATACAGGGCACCATACACTCGCTCTTTCAAACTTAAGCGACACGCATGGGCTCTTATAAACACAGACTCTGGAGGAAAAGCTCCCCATAGGGCCCATGCATCAGAATCTCCGACCACAAGGGCGCCACCACTACACTGCCGTGCGACCGTTAGAAACCCCTGAGACGCGGACTAGACTTGACGGTGGTATTCAGTATTCTTCGGTGGTCCATTCGAGATTGCACGGTCGATTTGGGTATATTCAAAACACGCGCGCACACACACACACACACACACACACACACACACACACACACACACACACACACACACACACACACACACACACACACACACACACACACACATACATACATACATACATACATATATATATATATATATATATATATATATATATATATATATATATATATATATATATACGCTCCCACGTTTAAATGCACACATATACCCTATAAAGTGGACGGGGGATGGCCGCCGCGGTAGCTCAGTTGGTAGAGCATCGGACGCGTTATTCGAAGGTCGCAGGTTCGGTCCCTGCCCGCGGCAAGCTATCTTTTCGTCCACTTTTCTTTCTTCACAATTACCTTACATTTATTACTAAAAACATCCCCTATACTTTCCTTGGCATTATTGTCTGTTAGTTCTCATTAATGTTGTGTATAACAAAGAAAACGAGCCCTTGAAATTAACACTTCTTTCCTTTATATATATATATATATATATATATATATATATATATATATTAATGACGACAAACGAGAGACATAGACATAACGCCTGTTCAATAGGCCGGCTGTTCTATTCTGACTTCTTCTGCCTCGTCTTCCCGTAGCCAAGCGCGCGTTCGCGCCCCAGCGGCGCTGTCTTCCTTACGCTCGGCCACGACTGCGACGTAGCATGACGAGCTACCGAAACGTCTCTGGTGGGCGATATTGACTGCTCCTTGGCGGTCTTTGCAGATATCGGTTCAGCTGTGACTGGGTGTGTTGGAGTGTACATGTTTCTGGCGGTCGGCACTGGCTGTTGAGGGAAGGTCGTAGCTGCCGCTGTCGCTTTTCTCGTCGCAGTTCTTGACGCACTGTAGGAGGTTTACGATGAACGGCATATGACTGCACTGATGTGCTGTCACCGCAGTTCTGTAGTTGCGCGCGTCTCGGCAGCTTTGCAGCTGACGGACCAAATCCCACCGACGCTCTCCCACCGCAAGAGCTAAGTGGAGCGTACGACGCTGCCGAGTAGCGGGCGTTTATTCTTTTCAGGCTCCACATAGAGGACAGCTGCATATGCCCCCCAATTTTTGGCTTCCTTGTCTGAGTGAGGGGCATCTCAGGTACGAGAATAACTGGCCGCTTCATGCGCTGAAGCACTGGCGAGCATGGAGGTGGCATCGCCAACTGCTGTGGCTTGTGGGTGGTCTTGTTTGGTGTGGAGAGTAACCACGTAGCTTCTCCCATCTGTGGCGGAGAACACTGCTCGCGGCCGGTCGTGTCTGCCGCGGGACAATCAGCGAAGCTTTCGTTGGAGTGGCCGCTGCGGGCACCTTCAGCGCCGAGGTTATGCGCCTCATGACCTTCGTCAGCGAGCACAGCGATGGACGGCTGGGGCTCTTCTGGCGCATTTACTGTAGGTGTGGCAAGCACGAGAGGAGCTGGTATCTGATTGTGCCCCAGAGAAGGCGAATCTGGGGCCGGTTCCTCCAACTGCGCTGGATGAGGGGTGGTCTCGGCCTCTCTCAGTGACGTTATGGCGCAGGGTTCCGGCGCAGTGCAGCACGTGCGTCTGACGTCAGTTGTAGGGCAGCCCGAGCAGCTTTCTGTAGTGGGGCTGGAGGGCTCCGATGGACCATCGAGCTGGTGCTCCACGTGAGCTTGATGTCCGAGGGAGAGAACGTTGGTAAAGGGCACAGCTGAACCGCACCCTTCATGATCTCGTTCACCGAGATGGGGCAGGGTGGTGGAGGGTCGAGGTGCCACGTCGAGGTGGTGTGCCTCACCTCTCCCATCCGTGGTATAAATTGAGTCGACAGGGATGGAATCACAGGCATGAGAAAGTGGTCGAAAAACAGTAGTCAATCTTGCGCACCACTGATGCCAGGATTGTTGTTTCACGCCTTCATAGTTGTGCCATGCTTTGGCAGCATCACGAAGGCGGTCAATGGCCACGCACCATTTCTGTTGGTCCGTCCACGCCTCGCGAGCTCCAAGAGCGTTGACGGTGGCCACCCAATGGTCGGCGTCGTCCTGGAAGCCACGGAATTCCGCTAGTTCGCAGGCAGCCGGTGATGGTGATACGGCAGATGAAACTCCGGAGCATGACGACGCCAAGGAGCCTAGTTGGTATGAGAGCTCCGTGAGGGCATTCAGGAGTTTTCTGCGGCTCTCGGGTGAGCTCTCTTCATGGTCTTGCGAGGCGGCGGCGGCCAACGCGGCATTGAGCGAGTGCAGTGCTGGCAAGGCGGTAGGACACAGCATGGAGATTGACGCTGCCAAGGCGTTCACCGTGACTCGGAGTCGCGCGATGGTGGCGGAAAGCTCGGCGGCACTCTCGGGCGATCCGCGCGTAGAGTCAGTGGTGACGTCCGAGGAATAGGACACGCTTAGCGTACTCACAGAGGAGGGACCCTTGTCCGAGGGAGCTTGGACAGCACCCCTAAGCGGCTCGGGTGCCGATGGAGTACTCAGTAAGCCGTTGTCGCTGCGGGAAGCGTGGACGGCATTCCCGGGGTCCTTGCCGTGGGAAGCGTCAACTGCGTTCCGAGGTAACCGGTACCCGTGCGATGGCTTGTCGTGAACTGGTACTGCGGCGTCGATGAAGGAGGCTTGAGCCGCCGAGGAGGCCTGGACGCCGTCCACGGACGGTGCCTGAAGCGCCGACAGATTGGCAGGTGGTGGCGAGGAGGCATGTACGCCGTCCCTGGGCGAGAGGAGCCCGTGCGCATTGTTGCCGCGAAGTAGCACGTCACCGGACAAGTAGTTCCCCGGAACCACAATGGAGGCCTGGACGCCGTCCGCTGGTGGTGGGATAGATGCTTGCCGCGGTGGTCTACTGGCGGGTTCCATCAGCGAGGAAGCGTGACGGCGTTCCTCTGGAAGACGCGTTGCCTCAAGCTAACAGCTGGGGTTCGCCGAAGCCTTTCGACGACTGCGCCATTGTAATGACGAGAAACGAGAGACATAGACACAACGCCTGTTCAATAGGCCGGCTGTTCTATTCTGACTTCTTCTGCCTCGTCTTCCCGTAGCCAAGCGCGCGTTCGCGCCCCAGCGGCGCTGTCTTCCTTACAATATATATATATATATATATATATATATATATATATATAAACCCCAACAATTCTTATTATAAAAAGGGAGGAAGCTGTATACGCCGGAATATTGGAAAATCAGAACTTCCCACTTTGATTTCTGTGTGGAGCTCATTGCCCGTAACCATCATACGGAAGCTACATTCTTTTAAAAGCGAAGCTGTTTAAGCTGCCCTAATGTGTGTGCCGTATCACGATTCATAAATGGGTATGGGCCACAGATATTGGGTAAGTCCCACTACTCACCACTGATCCACTAAAAAAGAAAGCAACAGTTAGCCCAACACAGGGGGACGGGAAAGGCAACGGTGGCTGCGGGAAACTGTCATCATCATAAACGGGTGTGCGCCACAGGGATTGGGTAAATCCCTCTACTCACCACTGGTCCACTAAAAAGGAAGAAGGCAACAGTTAGCTCAAGACTAGGGAATAGCAAAGGCAACTTCATCTGCAAGAAGACCCCCAAGTGATGGAAGGCCTACGCCAACGACGACGTGCGCCTAGATTTACGAGAGGTGCAAACGCTTGGCTTCAGCAAGAGTTTCTGTCTCTGAAGTTTGGACATCCTTGTCGTGTCTGTCACTGTGTGTGGTTCAACTCGAACTTCTCTGCGCTGAGAACCAACGTTACTAGATGGAGGCAGTTGGAAAACTGCACGGGATAGCCACGGAAGCGGCGTGGCTAGGCGTGGCCGCTCGCTGTCTCTCAAAAAGTGGGGGCGCTGAGATCGTTTAGCACCTATTTGCACCCTGTTCACGTGACGTGTTTCGCGTCGTTGCTTCGTCTGCTCCGCGCGACGCCGGCTGCGCGCCGCGGAAAGGGTCACGCGACGTGGTCGCAATGCGATGCCAGCGACACCTGGAATGGGCGGCGATCTGCGGCCGCCTCCTCGCACGAGTTTCCCAACTGTCCCCATCCAGTAACGTTGCTGAGAATCAACGTAGAAATAACCTAGCACCACCTAGCTAAAGCCTAGCAACGACCTAGAAACAACCCTCATCACCTAGCTGAGGCCTAGAAACAACCTAGAAGCGACCAGATTAGTCTTCAGAATCGTCCAGTTTCGCGACTTGCGTGGCTTAGTGCAAGCTTCGCCCATTTTTTTTTATTTATTGCGATAGCAATTATATGGACAGTCTCGCCGCCGTCATGCGCCGTGTATATATATATATATATATATATATATATATATATATATATATAAGTCGCAAAGAAAAATAATTCATAAAAATGCTTCTGAAGCGCAGAATCGAACCAGCGACCTCTCACGCCGCAGCGCGTGGCGCTAACCACTACGCCACAAAGCGCAGATCCGTCAGCAGCTAACGGCGAGCGTTATATACACACCCTTTACCGCTGGCAGGACTCAGAGGCGGCAGGCCCGTATAAACGTTTCCTCATTACCAGCGAGATGGCGCGAGGAGCGCAACGGGCGCATTTAAAAGTCGTCGGCCAGCTCGCTCGCTTGTAATATTTGCGCAGGGAGAACCTTGCCCTTCCGCTGTCTGCTCACGCGGTAGTTGCTGCCGGGGGTAGATGTTTCCGCAGCGCAGCAGCGCGTCCATCATGGGCCGCTTTTCTTGCTATCGCATTCATTGCTTCGCCCTTGCGGCGAAACTGTGACTTTTTTTTTTCAATTTGCGTTAAACTTCATACGTTGATTTCGTTCATTTGATTTTACTTCCAACATATGTTGTTTTTTTTCTTACGTTTGGAATTAGGCGTGCACGAGTGTTTGTTGCCCCATTTGTACATGTGCGTCATCCTGTGCAGCATCGCAGTTAGGCCGGCCGCCTTCTCGGCAACGGTCTGGCTCAACTGTTCGCACAGAGTAGCTCCAGTTCCTCCAGTTGCCCGTGGTGTCTCCTCTGCCGGGTTTATTCGAGCTGAGGAGCATATGGCATGGACGCTGCTGCCGTCGTCGCCGGCGCGATGGGCACCAACTTCTGTCGCTGGCTCCGTCGGTTCACTAGGCTTATGAAAGCGGTTTACGGCGCCCGCTATGTGAAGGTTGTGGCCATTTTGGCCGTGACAGCTCAAGGACATTTAGTGGAAGCACCGCAAGCTGGAGTCTTCGCAGCTATCCATGTGACCATTCCGAGCTGAAACCACGGCCCTGCTTTCTGCGAACGGCAACACCTTTCTTTTCTTATTTGAATTATATAAATGTATATGTGTGAATTTACTAGTGTTTTATGTGTGTTAAATAAACTGCATTTCGATTGAAGTGTGTTTCGATTGAAATAAGCGAGCTATAAATCAAAACAACTTTTATGTAAGCGAGCCATCTACTCGAATTTCCTTCTCAATTTGAAATTGTTTTTCCCCCGGCAACTTTGGTAACATTAGCTACGAGCGCCTAGTCAATTAAAGGGCAACAACGTCGTCATGACAATACTGCTTTATTACGTGCACACCAAGCAAGACAATGATTTCGTTCGTGTGGTCGGCTCTAATGTATTCAAGTTCAATCCAATTCACGCTTGCTTAAAAGTTTGCTGGGATTGCAAAAGGTCACTCCTCGCAAAGATTTCCTGCTAAAGCCCCTATGACCCAAGCTTTCTTTCGAAGGATTAATTGATGCAAGTACAGCAGAGAACGAACACATGTTTGCATAGCGAGAAATGTGACCGCATATCTCGTACGTTATAGGGGCCCTGCAACACCTCAGCATGGTCAGAAAACGCTGCGATCGGTATGTCGAGGCTGCGGAGAACACACGAGCCAAACGTTGTAGCGCAGCACGCGGCGTGGAATTTACAATTCTCAAAGGCTGCAGCCACAATTCGTTTTCTCTTTTTTTTTTTCTACGAATGATGCCATGTACCCAAATGACCGCGCCATACACTCAAATTCGCGACCATTAGCTCATCTGAGCATCGTAAGCTGCATATTTACAGCGGCAGCCGTGGGAGGCCGCCACGTTCCCGCGCGCGCGCTCTCGATCACACTGACGGAAGTATTTCTTGCACTGTGACTGAAGGTAAGCCGCGCGTTTCGAAGAAAAAAAAAAGGAAAAAAGTGTCAAGGTCATGACGCGCGAGTGACGTAACTACTTTCCCCCGTGCAATCCTCTCCCTCTTTAGCTTCCAGCGCGCTCATCGGAAACGAGAGAAGAGACAAAGCAATTACAGCGTCCTCGACAAATCTCTCTAACTCCGCTCGACGGATTCTAAAATTCTTGCGGCGGTCGATTCTTTGAAGCATATAACGCCTGTACTGAAGAGTCATTCGATTGGTTACTATATGGAAAAGTGTATGCAAGGGCCCTCCTTTGAGGGGTACTTGTCGACTGTTTGTTTCTGGGGGAAGCCCCAAGGATAAGTGCTATAAACATACAGTGGAGAGCGATTAGCGCCGCGTGACGAATGCTGGAAGCGGAAAAGCAGATTGCGACCAGTGCCGCTCTCCCGAGCATTCCACTAGAAAGTGTTCGGGCACAATTTATGTTTAAAGCACGGACGGGCGGGCCGCAGGGGAAAAATTTAGCCAGCTTGCACTAGTCGCGCAAGGCTGGATCACAGCAGAGCTGGGGGGCACCTAGCTGGTCCTGGCTTGGCTAGGCTTCTCACCTCTCTCACCTGTCTCTTTCCCACCCCTTGCTATACTATACTATACATGGCTACGCTGCCTCTCTTTCTTTACCCTTTTTCTTCGTCTGTGTCTTTCTGTCTCTTTCTCTCGATGTCTATTTGTTTCTCTGTCTTTCTATCTTTTGCACTTTCTTCCATTTCTTTCTATTTCTCTCTCTCTCTCCTATCTCTTCCTTTTTCTCTCTCTCTCTCTGTGTACTCACTCTCCCCTCCTCAACGTCGCTTCCTTTCTCACCCCCTTGCTCTACTATACAAGGCACATGCTATGCTCTGCTAGTGTGCTTGGATAGCCGAGTGTTTACGACGCTCGCCTTCGGATCGTGGGGACACGGTTTGGAGTCCCGCCTCACCAGGTAATTTTTTCGCCAAGAATTTCTCTCTCTCTGTACTCGTTTTCTCGCCCATCAGAGTTATTGCATCCCACGCCGGAAAATTCGCGCATGTGTTCTCGGAGCGAAGCAGAAGAGGACAGGCGATGAGAAGAGTACGACAGAGAGCGCGTATCGGTTCATGATGCGATAATCTTCTCTCTACGACACACGACAATCCTCGATGTGCCACAGAAATTAGGCAAATCCTGCTATAAAATTAGCAAAGGGAACACATGGGCGGCAAACATCGATTAAAATTTCTGTACAGATTATAACGATAATTAAGGTAGATTTAAACGAGCTGTCGGGACTAAACCATGATAAACACCGGACCGCACGTTTCAGCTTAGCTCGTAACCATCTGCACAGATCTGTTGGGCGGTGAGTGAGCGCGTGCGGGTTCGTGACGATGACAATTTTCTATCTGCGACACACCACAATCTTCGACCATCGCAGCTCTGCTATAAAACAGCGCATCCTCAAGCAACATTTCAAAGGTCCCGATTTCGGTGTTCTCGTCATGGGCGATTTGAGCTAATATTACTCCTCGCACCTTTACCGTCGCTATATTGCTGAGTAATATATGTCGAGAAAAGTACGTATTCATCGTTACGGAGAGCGCGTCACTGACGAAGGAGACAAAGAGAGGAGAACACGACACAAGCAGCTCATTTATAACTAAAGTTTAATGAAGGAAAACGGAAGAAAATAGCACACAGTGCTACCACGCATTGCGTCACTAAGCAGAATACCAAAACTCAACCACCCCTCATCACACATTTGCTTAAAACTCGGCGTGACCCCATGACGCTGTGTTAAGAACTTATCAGTCGAACAGCAAGGCGCTAGGCTGTGTTGGTCCAGAAAAGATACCTCTTTATCTATAGGGAGGCAAGCGACGTCTGGCTCACACACCTGTGACCCTCTTCTTATATGGAACGCCTCTCAAGTTTCCCTTGTATCTTATCCGAGTGACGGAACAAACCTGCGGTGCCTGTGAAATCCGCGAAGCGTTCGCAGTCCCCCGCCGAAGTGTACAGACGAAGCAGGACTCTTTCGCTGCGTTCCTGTGTTCCTTGAGGCGCAGATTCAAACATCTACCCGTCTGGCCAACGTAAACGCGGCCACACAATAACGGGATGCTGTACACGACTCCCGAAAATGGTGCAACGTAACAGACCTAGAGTTCGACTCGACGCTCTGCGCTCAGCCGGGCATATATGCTCGCACCTTGTGTCCGCAGAAAAAAACACCTGAACTCGTACCGGCGCCCACACTTTGAGACGATGCGATAGACCATGCGCATAGGGTATCACGCAATCTTTGCCTTGTCTTTCCTTTTGATTCAGTCACGCCTGCCTGCATGCCCTGCCATCGACTCTTTAGCTCCCGCAAAGCCTTTCCAGTAACGATGAATGCATACCAACTCGTCCAGTTTTCTGCTTTGTTAAAAGTATGTAGGCATGCACTTTACTGTTTCTTTCGGCGAGATTATTTCTATGAGACGACGATGTTGTGCATCGGAGCCATCAACAGCGACGGGGTTTTTTAACAGCGAAGCTGTCGGTAACTTGTGCTCCGTCGTAAAAAAACTATCATCATCATGAACCGGCACGCGCTCTCTTCATTCTCTTTAGCGTGAAACTGTTTAAGCTGTCGGTAACTTGTGCTCCGTCGCGCAAAACTCCTCAGGTGGGTATGCGCCACAGGAATTGGGCAGGCCCCCGCTGCCGAGTACAGCAGTCGTGCGAATGTCAAACGAAAACGAAGACGTGAAAAAGAGAGAGAGAGAGAAGGAAAGAGAGATAAAGGAGAGGAAGAGAAATATGTGGACAGAAATAAAGGGAGTAAAGACATAAAAAGATAAAAGGCAGAGAAACATAGGCTGAGAGAGAAAGAGGCGAGAAACAAGAAAGAGAGAAAGAACAGAAGAAAAAAAGGATAAAAAAATATAGAGCAAGCTGATAGAGAAAGAAAGAAAGAAAGAGAAAGAAATAGAGTGCAGAAATAAATAGAAAAAAAACAGATACAAAGAAAGAGATACAAGAAACAGAGAGAAAGAGAAGAAGAAAGACAGAGAAAAGAAGGGGGACCAAGATGGCCGCCGCAGCCCCTCTTCCTTCAGGCTCGGCACCGCTAGTGCGAAGCTGCCAATTTTTCTTTAATACAGCCCGAGCTTTTTTCTTTAATACAGCCATGACGATAAAATCAATAAACGTCGGCTTTAAATGTTCGCCGCCAGTCGTAACCATGCCATCTCGCACGGCGGAACGGGCTTGAGAAGATCGCGTCTGGCATAATGATAACCGAAGTCCTCTAGCGCCGGCGTTGCAATTGTGTCCGCACAAAGATCGCAGCACAGCGGATCACAGCACGCACAAATGTGTGAGCCGTTTGCGCGCGCGAACATAGACCAAGATAGATGGTTGCGCGCGAAGGTGGTGCACCAGCCATTGTTCCCCGCCGGTCAAAGTACGTAGCCACGAAGCTCCGCCTCCGGGACCACAGAGGGGCCTTTCGCGCGACGGAAGACGGCCGAGGCGTTTGCTCTCTGCTTGAGCCGCCATCGTCGGCTGCCCACGCATGCTTTCACTCTCACATAGAACGCACGACGCAACTTTGACTTTATACGGAACATGACGGGCAACGCCGACGTCAAAAATGCGCCTGGAGGTGGCCTCGCGGAGCACAACGCACGAGACTGGACTTAATGGCCCGCCGTCGCGATGGAAGCCTCGTCCTCCCTGCGTGCGAGAAGAGCCTAATCGTCTCTGCAGGCATTTTCATATAAAGTTCTTTCTCTCTCTCTCTCTGGAGTGGCCATACAGGATTGTTTCTTACAATACAATTTTTTTTTCATGAAAAGTCGATTACAGTTGGGTCTCCTGCCATTTTCACGCACGAACTCTAGGTCGAGGCAGAAATACCTTTGCCGCAGCTAAAATCACATCGAATTGACTAACAAAAGCTCGTTAATTAAACTTTGACCTGAGGGTAGTTGTTTATAAAGAAGGTTTGTAGTCCGTGACCAATTTTATGACTTCTTAGATCACGACCGTTGCATGTATTTGAGATATTTTTCCTCCTATAAATTGAGGTAACAAATAACCATCAAGTCAGTTGCCTAAATAGTATTTAAGTGTTCGAAAAATGAAACTTCTCTTTGCAGGCATTACATTTATCTTGTCGCCTTAATTCCAAGTGAAAGGGTCTTTTCCACTTTTAGGCGTCTTAACAACGCGTGCAGTGCGCTTACTTTCGGAAAATATCCAGCAGTTATTTTTCCTGCATGATAATTGCAACAAGTGCATTACCAGAAGCGTCTTCAACATGCCGCAACCTAGGGAAATGCAGTTTCATTTATTTTATAACAGCAATAAAGCTATTAATTCCCGTCTTGAAACATTCTAACGATACGCAAATATTTATATTGGATTCGATATGCGACGACAGTTTTTTCGCCTTATTCATATTCGATTCGTATTCGAAAATTTCGGTATTCTCACGTCCCTGGTTCCTCCATTTTGCATTGCATCGTGTGCATAAAATCTGACCACGATTACATTTCATTGGAGTTCAACTGCCAGTGCATATGTATGCACGATATGGCTGGACTGTGGAAAGTACTCAGTTTCGCGGCAGAACCTATATCAATAAAGAGGCCCGCAACGCTCCACGAGCTGTTTCAGCGAGTTGAACCGAAAGCTCTAAGCAGTGCTTATTCAACTGATATTGCAATTTTACAGGCCAGGCGCTCTTTTTGGTCTATTGCTCAATCAATTTTGTCATCCAAAATCACATGGGCTTCGGCGCCGGGGGAAGCAGCTGTAGAACCATGATGATCACCTGGAAAAAAAAGTTGACACAAATTCAGTCCCTTCCCATGTAGCCCTGCCAGTGAATTACTGTGCTCCGTGCGCTTCAGTATACTTAACAATTGGATCGGGCTAGTTGGTAATGATGCATCATTTAGCGCGGAACTTTACAAGGACAGATACTAAGAGGATAAGCCACAAGCGCAAACTTCAAGTGAAAGTTTATCGCGTTACGTACATATATATGTGCAATGAAACAAAAACAAACAAACAAGCCCACGGGGCAACAAACCAAACATCCATCTGTTTGTATCGAGCAGACCCCCATCAAGATAGCGAAGTTCTTTTCTAATAAGCTAAATGGACGGCGTGCTCACACATTCAATGCCATCACATTTCACTAAGCTTCCTCATCAGTCAAGCGGATTGACAATTCCCTGCTGCGATAAAAAAAATGCCTGTGTTATAATATCGAATTCATAGCTAGGTGACCGTCGCCACGTTTTGCACTTTATTATCATGCTGTCTAATCCCCTCACCGATACACATTTCGGTCTACCCAATGTAGGCGCGACCACATAACACAGGTGACATGTGTTCTATAAACGACAGCCTGTGCGCAAGGGACGTGCTTATTTTGATGCCTTATGTGTTGCAAATTCTTTTTTTCTTTTTGAACAGCACAAGGTTTCCTACACAGCTTAGACAGTTCTTCCGAGCAGATAGTCCGTAGCGCCTGCGTTGAGCAGACCGAAAGGTGTGTCAACGAGCGGATTACACAGCATGATAATAAGGTGCGAAAACGTGCCGATGGTCGCCTAGCTATCCACTGTAGTGATTGTGGTTGTATACCATATTACCACAGCATAATACCACAGGCATTTTTATCGCAACAGGGAAATGTCAACCCGCCTGACTGACGAAGCCTAATTGAAAGGTGATGGCATTGAATGTGTGAGCGCGCCGTCTATTTCACTTACTACAAAAGAACTACGCTATCTTGATGGGGGGGCTCGATAGAAATAATAATAATATTTGAGGTTTTATGTGCCAAACCCACCATATGATTATGAGGCACACGATAATGGAGGGCTCCGGAAATTCGACCATCTGGTGTACTGCTCGATACAAATGGATGGGATGTTTGGCTTGCCCCGTGGGCTTTTTGTTTTTGTTTTTGTTTTATTGGCCCTATAGATATGTGTGCGCATCTCGCAATAAACTTTCAGGTGAAGTAGGCGCTTGTGGCTTGCCCTCTTTGTATCTGTCACACGGTAAAGTTTCCCGCTATACCTACAATGATGCTACAGTTACACCTGCAACCAAAAGTCAACGGGCCACAATGTGGTCAAATACCAGCGAGTCGCTGGAGACGTCTGGTGACACTAGGAGTATATGACCGGCTTTGGGTAATTTTGATTCCACGGTGTTTTCCCGGCAAGGAGCAAAGACTTTCCCCCACGCGGCGTCCCAGCCACCGCTGACACAGCGCGTGCGAGTACCTGCTTACCAATTCAACCGATGTTAATCATCTTGACCTGGTGCCAGTGCTCACTCCATCGCTGCTAACACAACAGCAAAAAACAAACTTTAGTGAAATTCTGGCGCACAGCCTACAAGTAAATGGCGCCAAACTGCACTGATTGTGCGAGGACATGCACAAGCTGCACGTATTAATTCAATTAAGGGCGCGCAGAATGGCAAGCGCATATTTCATCGGTAACTGGTCCATAGACGTCTGTATAGTATCAACGGGCGGCGAGGCGAGATCGTACTTAGCGTTGAGGGCAGAGCTATACACGGGCACGAGTTGTCATCGTTTTGAGAGCGCGTAATCGACGATATAGAGGTTACGCAAACAATCCCACGTCTTTTTCAGACAATACAGATTTTTTCTAAAGATACTATGAGTAGTAAGGCTGCCTGTCGTTTTTCGCACAGCGAACTGTACGTCGAGGCGGAAATACTTTGCCGCAGTTTAAATCACATTGTTTGCGACTAATTAACAAAAACTCGTTAATTACTTTTATTATTTGCTTGAGGGCAGTTTTTATAATAGAGAGTTGTATGGCAGGACATTCCATGACATACCCATTTCTTGACATCGAAGAAGCTGCACGTATTCGATATATCCATCATTAAATTTTAAGGGCGATATCGAAACTGATCGCGTCTGGCACGCATGGTGCCCCAGGCAACTCTAGCCATAGTTTACGAATATGCCGACGCACTCTATGACGATGCGACCAAATGCATGTTGCTGACTGTTGTCTGGAGTACGTCACACTATTTTTGTGTTCTCGTTAATTTTCTAATTAGGCATTATTAATTAACTAACTTTTGAAGCCACGAAGCTGGGCAAAAAAATCCAATGGGAAAGTTCTACATCTTCCTGAAAAACATCCGATTAGACCGTTTCTATCTTTGTATCTATTAAGTATTAGTGTTCTCCTGCATCCTACAGGTACAAAATACGATAAAATACCACGTGACATCGCTTGCCCGCCTATGCGCGCTGTGGTTGCAGTGCTCCCTAACGTTCTCCATCCCAACGACGCGCGTTTGGCCGGGTGTGCTGCTGCTTAAAAGACAGATTAGGCACGCGATGCTGGTGGTGGCTGTGTACGATTGACCAGTTTGCTTTCAGCAGCACAGGCAATAACAGCGACAGTGCATCTTTTTATTGCTTTCATAAAACCGCCACGAGGGAAGCATATCATTGCACGCGGAACTTTAGGGAGCATTCAATTGCGCGCCCAAGTGGGCAGTCACGTGGTATATTTTTGTATTTCGCGGGCATTTGTAGTAAGCAGAAAAACAGCAATACTTAGTAGATAGAATGCTAGTAACTGTCTAATCGCTTTGCAAACAGATTTGTAACTATTTCATTGGACTTTTCTGTCCAGCTTACGATGTTTCAAAAGTTACTTCATTATCGTTCCTAATTAATCAATTAGCAGAACACTGAAATATGGTGACTTACTCTATGCACTAGTCAGCAACATAAATTTGGTCGCGTTGTCATAGAGCGCGTCGGCATATTTTTAAGCTTAGCTGGGGCACCCTGTATACTGCATGCATGCGCGAAAAGAACGCCACTTAACAGCTTGGGCTTGAAACGAGCTCCACTCATGCATGGGTGCGCCACCATATCTAAATCGGTGCAGCGCAACAGTGCACATGACCTGTGTACACACAATTAAAAAAAAGTGCATCAATGTGAAGCAGGATTACCTTGCGCTTGGCAAGTGGCTCTCCCAGGAGCAGCAGCTCCTCGTCACGGAGAAATTCACCACTGATGGACATGACCGGCACTTGCGGGAACAGTTCCACCAGCGCCTGAAGTTCCTGCGTATCCTCCATGGAATTCTGCAGGACGATAACAACGTGTCCCTGGGGCTGCTGCTGCTGTTGCTGCTGCTGTCTCGGCTGCAGCTGCTGGTACTGCTGTCGACCGGTTGGGTCGAGTACTGCCGGGAGTGTTGGCGCGGCGATTGCTGCGAGTGTTGTTGCTGCTGCGGCATGGGCTGAACTCTCGACGAAAACTGCTGAGTAGGCTGCGGACATGCGTTGCATCGCGCTGCTGGAACAGGCGCATAAAGGACACGGCCACAACTCTCCCCGTATGTTGTTCTTTCCAGTGAGTTGTCAGGCTGCGGCCGTCCTCCATGGGAATACGCAACGAGTGGAACAGCATGACACCCGGGGCCACATTCCGCAGGCACGGGTCTTCCACTGGCCGCCGCAGTACAGCGCGTCGGAGCAGCTTGGACAGTTTTTCCAACCGGCTGCGCTTGAAATTGCACTGGCGCCTGTACTGGGGCGCCGGGGCATCGCGAGCCACCGTAGCAGGGCACGACTTGCTGCTGCCCGCCTCTCCCGCTACAACAGGGCTGTTGCTGCTGTTGCTGCTGCCTGCTGGGGCGGCGGTGGCATGGCGCAGGTGGTGACGGGCTGAACAGGAAGGCTCCCGTTATTCCCCGGTGCACACCGCACGCCTTGGTAGGGTCGTCCCGAGGTCGCATAGTTATAGTTTTCGACCGGTGGTACACAACCACACATCTTGGGGACAGCTGGCTCTGCACCTGTTGAACAACTGCAAGAGAGCGCGAGCGCAGTCCAATAGCGCCCTAAGTTTCGACAGCGACTACAAAGCGACTGACGTGACGATGGACGTCCTCCGCGACCGCTCGACATCTTATATAGCTATGTACACCGTTAGCGTGTACGCCTGGACCCATCGGCTGTATTGCCAGATACGTGAACAACGTCGGGGATTTTGCGGCAAAGAGGAAAATTTATGGCTACATAGGAAAATCTATGGCTAGATCGAACATGCATAGGAAACATGCATAGGAAAATATATGGCTACATCGAACAAAAATAGCCGGAACACTTCATACATCGAACATCTGGCAGCTGGGAAGAAGTTGGCTTTCCTTCACACGAAGGGGACTTTCCCACATGCATTTGGGAGCGCGAGTGGTGTAATTAGAATAATAATATCTGGGGTTTAACTTCCCAAACCACGATATGATTATGAGAGACGCCGTAGTGGAGGGCTCCGGAAATATCGGCCACCTTGAGTTCTTTACCGTGCACCTAAATCTAAGTACACGGGCCTCAAGCATTTTCGCCTCCATCGAAAATGCAGCCGCCGCGGCCGGGATTCGATCCTGCGACCTTCGGGTCAGCAGTCGAGCGCCATAACCACTATACCACCGTGGCGGGGTGGCTGTAATTAGAAGGGCGCCGCGCGGAGCGAGCACAAACTACCACCATGTGTTTTGTGCCCTGTCTTGCCTGTGCTAACGCTTGCCATCGCGTGCTTTTTTTTCCGTGATTCCACGCCGTCGCGCCTGTCGGCCCGTCGGGTTCGTTTTTCCGTTCACTTCGTTAACGCGATGGCCGCCGTGAAACAGAAGAACCTGAATTATCCGCAAAAGCCAGTGATTATCAACAGATTCGAACGTGGAGCAAAGGAGCCTGACGTCGCCGCTCCGTACAACATCTCTAGAAGCACGCTGAGTACGATTTTTCAAAATCAAGACCGACTTTATGGCCAAGGCGTACTAGAGGTTTCCGGTGCCCGACGAGTACGCACAGCTACGTGTGTAGATGAGTTGTTGAAACCGCTAACGAATTTTTCTCGCGTATAACCCGCCCGTGCATATACACACACACACACACAAACACATATATATATATATATATATATATATATATATATAGAGGAAAAAGGTATACGCTTCGAAAAACTGTTTATTTGTCGACGTTTCGATCGGAGACCGATCTTCATCAGGATGAGATTTACCAGGCTTCGATGCGCTTTTATATCATCGTTCTCCGAGCCGAGAGAAAGAGAAAAAGTACATACAGAAAAAGGAAAGAAAAAAAGAGAGAGGTAAGAAATCCGCCGAAATAAGTCGCGAATACGCTTCAACTAATAGCTTTGAGTTTCATAACCAATACTATCTACAAATAAATGGCACTGCTGTGGGGACTCGAATGGCACCCAACTACGCTAATATTTTTATGAATGATCTTGAAACTAAGTTCTTGTCAACCCAGAAAATTAAGCCCCTTCTTTACAAACGCTTCTTAGATGATATCTTATCATTTGGACGGATACACAAGAGAACTTAATTAATTTTATAGAATCCTTCAACAAAGCTCATCCAGACATAACTTTCACTCACGCATACTAAGAACTGAAATCAATTTCCTCGACGTCCACGTAAAAGTAAAAGACGGGTCCTTGACTAGTACCGTTTACAAAAAGCCTACAGACAGGCAGCAGTAACTTCACTTCGATAGTTGCCACCCTCGTCACTGCAAGACGAGCATCCCGTACTCGCGGGCCCACCGATTCAGGAGAATATGCTCCCGCCCCGAAGACTTTGAGGCCACCGCAAATAACTTGCGCAACGCACTTGCGAAGCAACACTATCCTCCTTCTATAGTCACGACGCCATACGTAAAGGGGCAAACCTAGATCGCCAACAACTACTTTATCAGCAGAAAGAATTAAAACAAGAGGGACGGAAAAACTTGGTTCTAACATTTGGAAGCAACCCCCCTAACGTAAACAAAATTCTAGAGAGACACTATAACATCTTACAACAGAGTAAACGACTATCAACAATTTTCCCTTCCCCTCCGCGAGTCGTTTACAGACGCCCCAAAAACATTAAGGATTATCTTGTACGTTCGAAAACCGATGAGGCACCTGTAACTGGATGCCAGCCATGCGGCAAGGCTCGTTGCAAGCTGTACAAACACATACAGACAACCAAATTTGTTGAAAGCACGCATTCCAATTTCAAATACTCTCTTCACTCAAACCTTAACTGTGACAGCGCTAATGTAGTATACCTTCTCGAGTGCGGAGTATGCAGTATTCAATACATAGGTCAGACAGACACGGCCTTCCGCACCCGCTTTAATAACCATCGTTCCCATGTTAATTCGCTTCCGCATCTTCCTCTGTCTCAGCATATAAATTCCGAAAACCACCCATTTGATTCCATCAAGGTTACACTCCTGCAAAGTTGTTTCTCCAGTACAAGGGAGCGTGAACAGCGCGAATCCTATATGATTTATAAATTTAATACATTGAAGGCTGGCCTAAACATCAATCCGGGCATACTGTCTTCAATCCGTGCTCTGGAGGATTCAAGTTAATAATAATCTTAACTGAAGATCTCGCTTTTTTATTTTATTTTTTTATTATTGTATTTTCTTTCTTTTTTATTATAGTTTATTTTATTATTTTTTCGGAGATCGCTTCAGGAGCACGCTGTCGGACATACAGCTGGCTCACACGCATTCCAATCTTAAGGTATTCTCCATTTTCTTCATAAGCATTAACTTGAGCCACAAACCGGAGATCGTGACCACCTGTTTTTTAGTGAATGTGCCTTTGTACACTCTTCTCGGACTTTTACTAAGCTTTTTGAGTTGACTGCCTTTAAGCGCTTATCCCTTCTTGTGAAGCTTCATCCCCTCACAGGCTTAGGAGCAAATGTGGAGGGGGGGAGCCGAAAACGTGAGGAGTGACAATGGGCTGGAGGAATGCACCCATGTTGTGTCGGGGCTTCAAAGCATTGGAACTCGACTAGTGACTACAGGAATGTACCTCACCTGGACGATGTTTGTTTATCAGCGGAGTTTTTGTTTTCTTTCTTTTCTTTTCTCTCTTTTTTTAATTTTTTTATTTTTTTGTCTTTTTTTTTGGGAAACACGTGTTATTCTTATGTCAGTCAAAGTATGTGCACAAGCGTATTCGCGACTTATTTCGGCAGATTTCTTACCTCTCTCTTTTTTTTCAAGAAACACGTGTTATTCTTATGTCAGTCAAAGTATGTGCACAAGCGTATTCGCGACTTATTTCGGCAGATTTCTTACCTCTCTCTTTTTTTTCAAGAAACACGTGTTATTCTTATGTCAGTCAAAGTATGTGCACAAGCGTATTCGCGACTTATTTCGGCAGATTTCTTACCTCTCTCTTTTTTTTTCAAGAAACACGTGTTATTCTTATGTCAGTCAAAGTATGTGCACAAGCGTATTCGCGACTTATTTCGGCAGATTTCTTACCCTCTCTTTTTTTTCAAGAAACACGTGTTATTCTTATGTCAGTCAAAGTATGTGCACAAGCGTATTCGCGACTTATTTCGGCAGATTTCTTACCTGCTCTCTTTTTTTCAAGAAACACGTGTTATTCTTATGTCAGTCAAAGTATGTGCACAAGCGTATTCGCGACTTATTTCGGCAGATTTCTTACCTCTCTCTTTTTTTTCAAGAAACACGTGTTATTCTTATGTCAGTCAAAGTATGTGCACAAGCGTATTCGCGACTTATTTCGGCAGATTTCTTACCTCTCTCTTTTTTTTCAAGAAACACGTGTTATTCTTATGTCAGTCAAAGTATGTGCACAAGCGTATTCGCGACTTATTTCGGCAGATTTCTTACCTCTCTCTTTTTTTTCAAGAAACACGTGTTATTCTTATGTCAGTCAAAGTATGTGCACAAGCGTATTCGCGACTTATTTCGGCAGATTTCTTACCTCTCTCTTTTTTTTTCAAGAAACACGTGTTATTCTTATGTCAGTCAAAGTATGTGCACAAGCGTATTCGCGACTTATTTCGGCAGTCTCTTTTTTTCATTTCTTACCAAAGTGTCTATTCTTTTTTTTCACCTGTCTCTTTTTTTTCAGAAACACGTGTTATTCTTATGTCAGTCAAAGTATGTGCACAAGCGTATTCGCGACTTATTTCGGCAGATTTCTTACCTCTCTCTTTTTTTTTCAAGAAACACGTGTTATTCTTATGTCAGTCAAAGTATGTGCACAAGCGTATTCGCGACTTATTTCGGCAGATTTCTTACCTCTCTCTTTTTTTCTTTTTTTTTCCTTTTTTCTGTATGTACTTTTTCTCTTTCTCTCGGCTCGGAGAACGATGATATAAAAGCGCATCGAAGCCTGGTAAATCTCATCCTGATGAAGATCGGTCTCCGATCGAAACGTCGACAAATAAACAGTTTTTTAGAAGCGTATACCTTTTTCCTAATTATTTTACGGCAACCGAAGACAGACTCTTCATATATAATATATATATATATATATATATATATATATATATATATATATATATATATATTATATATATATATATATAATATATTATATATATCCTCATCTACAAGGCGCCGGAAAACAAAAACACAAGAAAGGCTCCTCGTAATGCACCAAAGTTTGCATCTAAAATACCGCAAATTCTTCAGAAGTTCATATCGAATTCTACAATACCTCGGATTGATTCTTTCTTATTTTAATTAATTTTCTTGCGCGCGCTTTCGATATATGTGGGTTTGAGTGAATTACGTAGTCGTGCTGAGAACAGAGTGTGCAACCAGCACACTTACTGGTGCACGTTAGATGGTGTTACGTATATACACCCATACGAGCGTTACACTAATTAGGCTTTTACAGTTAACCGAAACGCCGGCGAGACTTGGCGAGAGTTCATGAGACCTCGCGAGACCATGTGCAAAGGTTCTTAAAGAATATGTCGCATTAACAAAAACCCAGGAGGTAAAAAGAAAATCCGGATTCCACTACAATGCAACGCGGCTTAATTAGATCCTGGTTCTCGCGCGTAAAAAAAAAAAGCCTCACAATTCGATTCGTACTCAATTTTTTTCTTTAAAGGACAAGCAGGTTCGCATGGCGAAATGCGAGGGTCCACTCACCAGCCTTTTCGTCCTTCGGGTTGGACGAATACGACAGGAAACCGAACGTGGGGCTGCACCCCGCTCGTTGGGCAATTTGGATAAATCTTCGGAGATCCCGGCAGAAGTCTTCCAGAAACTTTGGCAGTCCGCTTGTTGTTGTTGGGCATTTTTCCTCCGATTTTATCTGCGATAATCGATCGGTGACAGATCGTTATTTTCTGTCTCGTTGCGGTGCACCCGGCCGCGCATGGTGATAAGTCATATACAGCATCACAGCGGATCGTTTGGCATCGGAGCTTTCAGTTCTACTGCAAGCGTAAGTTCTCCGGAACGGTCAGCGATGAACCAGGCGCCTTGAAACGCAATATAAGTAGTGTTAAACTACCAGGCGGACGGCAACTGCGTCAATATAAGCTTCAAGATCAGTTCTTGCTTCTTTTTTATTAAGGAAAAGATAGTATTTCTGTTTGCAATTAAGGGTCCATTATGCTTGAACGGCGTATAAGACGAGTGAAAGAGGACAGAGTACACAAGGCGAGCGCTAGTCTTGTGCATCTTCCAGCCTTTGTCTGGTCTTCTGCGCGAATACCAATCGAGTGGCCCAAATTTCCTTTTTCAGTTAAGGGTAACTCTCAAGTGTATTTAAGCATTTATTTTAATCCCTTCTCTTTCTATAGCGTTACCACGTAAACTATTTGCGAGCTACTTGCACTGCGTGTATTTTACATTTGCACTCTTGTTTCGTTTTTGTATTGCTTGTGTTTTCGTTCTTTTGGTACTTCCGTTCTAGGCATCTGACCAAACTAAAATGCGCGACGGCGCATCGCATCGCCTCCGCACGACACTTATCTCGCGATATTCATCTGTCTGCTGGAACTAAGGCATGCAACGCGTTGTCACGTTGTATCGATCCCGTAAGCATAAAGGAAGGAAAAATTGGGAGAGAGCGTCCAGTACAGACAACGATATTCAATAACTGCCGGAATACTTCAACTTCTCGTGTTTTTATTGTACTTAAGTCTGGCTGTAAAGCTGGTGTGTCGTATCATTGCGCGATAATTTCTTCTTTGAGCCACATCATTGATTTTTGATGTGGCTGTTGGCAAAACATCGTCTTTTGGTGTGAAAATCTTGTTGGTACCGAATCAATATGGAATTCTCACTGGTCGCTCAACTACCAGAAACCTTGCTATTTTCATGATTCTGTTTTGTTATTTCGAATTGACCCTTATTGCTTTAAAATTTCCGGTCAGAGCTCATTAGCTTATCAATAAAGCGGTGACCTAAAACCTAGAAAACCCGCGACGTCAAATTGAAGAGCACGCAGAGATTATGCTAAATTATGACAAACTTGAAAATGCGCGGAATAGCCGACTAGTGCCCCGGTTCCGAAACGGGATAGAAAATGACGATGAAGTCTGTTCTGAAATAAGAATAGCTAGAAGACCGTTATGCGATTAACCACGCAAAACATATACCATTAAAGCTCGTTCATTAGAACTCGAAGGGGACTATAAAATTGTTCACATTAAGCGGAGTTCGAATTAGCGGCCGGGTGCTAGAATGTACGGACATCGCGCCACACTGCGCGCGCGCAGAGCCTAAAATGCCACCTCTGGGCTCGTTATCGCGAACTGGCGCTACTAAACGTTTGTGGCAGGTGATTTCGTAAATTAGGTTCATTGAGCCCTAACGGAGAACAGGAATTGATTGATCAGCCAGTGATACGCCAGAAACAAGCACCGACAAGCACTCATGTGAGACGTGAGCCTTAATGTCGAAATATATGCCACTATTTATGCTCCAAAACACGTTTATTTACATGGCAGAGGTAAAGCAATCAAAATTCAAAGTAATCAGCAATTTGCATTTGCCTGCGTTTATTCTGTCGCGACTCCGTGAGCATCGCTTGCGCCTGGCCCAAGAGCTCCAGCGCAGCGTCCAACTGCCGTTCCCACTCTCATCTGCTGAGAAATGCTGTTTCGTTGTTTTGTATCTCTAATAATTTGGTTTGCTTTGCTTTTGCAAGACATTGTGATCACTCGGGGCCGACGTCTGCGCGGAGCGATGAAAATCAGGAGCTCTCAGTTCGAACTAACTGTTGTGGATACTGGCGCGTTCGAATTTAGGGAGTTTTCCCCCTAGAAATACACAGTGCGGTGCCGGGACCAGGGCGTCAGTTCGAATGAACTTTGAGTTCGAATTACCGAGCTTTTACTGCACGCACGGGAGTTTCATTCTCTCTGCTAGCTACCAGTGCCGAGTTCCGGAACAATCGGCAGGCAGCAATCTTCTCCACCGTCCTGAACGGAGCACCCACCAGCTATTCCGAAGAAGTTTCGCTTTCGTTCCGCATAGATATTAATGCGCTGTTAGGCATATTAAGGCGGTGGGGCGTTCTCGCGGCTTTTATAGCATCCCGCGACAAACAAGCGCGGTAGGCGTGAACAGGAAGATTTTCGAACAATCATGGAGTGCTTCTAGTGGACAATGATTAGACTGGGAACGGAATGACCCGCAACTTGGTTCTTTTCTTGGCTAGTTAAGTGCCAGGTGAACATCCCGGCAGGAACCGCCACGGCCGACTGGCACGAGTCGCTACAAGTTTAGCGCCAACTTTCGCCTTCGGCAAGGAAGTTCTGGCACTGTTAGCCTCTATAGTTTCTGTGCCGGAGAAGTTCGCGAAAGGCGCTCTATTTAGTTCGCGACAGTTCTTCGAACATCAATGATGCAGCCCATCGATGTTCTTCGAACATCAATGTATGCAGCTCGCAACGTGCTCCAGTAAAATACGTGACGGCATAACACGTGGCTCTGCGAAAGCAAGTGCACCTCGACGTCTCCTGTACGCTTTCCACCGCCTCATATTACAGCGGTTATTGCAACAGTGCAAATCCAGCTTTGAATGGCTCTGTCCTTAACAAACTAAAGGTTCTCCAAGGCTCCTCCAGACAATACTAAAAGACAAGAGAACAGCGACAACGCCTTTGCGCCGAGGGCCCTCTTTCTGCTATTTTTGCGCCATTATGAATACGTCGACCTCAAACTACTTCTCCGTGGTCGTCTTCTTTACAAGCGTGGACGCGCCCTCCGCTCGAAGCGCGTGCCCCCCACTCCCCCACATCTCGACCGAACGAAAGACGCGCGCTTTGAAGCCACGATGGTATAAGGGCCGAAACTGGCCGTGCGACTCACGTGGCAGTAGCAGAGGTAGCGCAGTTTCCGTCTCAGTAGACCGAGGCTGATGACTTGCCAGAGGCGGCAGACCTCGCTTGTGTTGAACAGGTCGCTGACGGGCACGTAGTCAAGAATTTGGCTCACCACGAGGTAGTCAGCGCAGGCAGCGCTGTCCATCCATGCACTCGGCTTTCAGCCGCTGCACCCGGCGCCCAATTTTGTTCCCGTCAGTGGAGCCGCTCCGTCACATGCGAGCCCTGGCCGAATGGATGATGATGATGATGATGATGATGATGTGCCTCTACACATGGCTCAAACCCACACTGGGGGATTGGCCAAGAATTGTTTATATGAATTTTAAAAGTTACAGCTAATCATTACACACAAAGGGCAAGCAAACATCAAAAAGAACGAGTGCAATAATTATTTGTACATTCAGCCCAGACTTCTCATCCTACCTAGAAATTAGAATAATGAAATTAATGTGTTACCGAACGTCTTATTCTTTTTATTGATTTTTTTTTCTTATTGATTCATTGCTACTATCGGAACACGTTTGCAATTAGGAATTTAAAAACGCATTCGTTGCGCTCTGGCCTTCTTGCTCGTCGTCTTCACGAACTCCGCGGGGAGCCCGCGCTTCACTTCTTTGCCTTCTTCTTCGCTGACCCGCGCTCGCGGACGTCATCGGCAACTGTCAGAATCGCAGCGCTGCAGTATTGTAGTGAATCGGACTGGCGTTGTCCGCATTCCTCCACAGCCATGTACCGCTTTCTCTGCCTCACCAGTCCGATCTACTTGCTTGCGCAGCCACGACATCGGAACCTCTCACTCTGTCAGAGCAGAGGGAACTTAGAACCATTTTGATAGCGCTGCTGTCACCACTCTCGCGCAATGGGTACTGCTGCTGCTGCTGAAAAACATTTATTTACAGATGTTATTTACAGGGAGGGTGGGAGCGGTCCTTAAGGGACCGCCCCGTACAAACACTAGGTGGGCTCCCTCTTACGGGAGCCCATTGGCGATGGCCGCGGCCCGGGCCCGCTCGACCAAGGCCCGTTGGGCCGTCAGGTCAGAGCAGCCGAGCAGGGCTGCCTCCCAGTCCTCCCGCGAAGGGTTGGGTAGTGGGGTAAGGTTTGGGGTTTTTTGGCAAGCCCACACCATGTGGAAAATGTCACAGGAATTTTCCTCACAATGCGGGCACTTCCCCGTGCAAGCGGGGTCAAAGTGTTTTATAATTGCCGGGCACAATAAAGTTTTGGTATAAAGGCGAAGGAGGATTCGCTCCTCCGCCTTCGTGAGGCCTTTACAGGGTTTTGGATAGATATTATGGCCGGATTGATAAAATTGTGTGACCTCCTTAAAGGTGTAGGCGGGATTGGGTTCGAGGTCCGGATCGGTAGGGGACGAGGATGGTGCCCGGAGAGTGAGCGCGCGGGCAGCGGCATCGGCCGTCTCATTACCATCGAGGCCCGTGTGAGCCGAAGCCCATATGATCGTTCGGTGCGCGGGGGCACCTAGGTAGCTGCTGTTCTGCAAAATTTTACAGGCAAGGTACGGAATGTATCCCTGTTCTATATTACGACAGGCACCCCTTGAGTCAGTGATGATGACCCTTGAGTCCTGATCTGCGGCGGCTAGTGTGATGGCGATCTCCTCCGCGTGCGTTATGTTATGTGCACGGAAGGTGAGTCCGTTTACAGCGGTGTTTTGGTGGACGACCGCAGCCGTGTACCAACCCCCGTGGTGCGGGCCGGAGGCGTCCACGTAGAATACTCCGAATTTGTGGCCGTAGTGTCGAGCCAAGGCTTCCGCCCGCGCGAGGCGTCGGCCACTGTGGTCGTCTCGGGTCATGTTAGCCGGAAGAGGGCGCACGTGCAGGGAGTATCGCCAAATTTCTGGAATCTGTACGCGCTCTTCCGTATGTATTGAATGATTGATGTGTAGTCGGGCAAGGAGGCGGCGACCCGACGGTGTTTTAGAGAGTCTAGTATATTGGTTAGTCAAGTGCGCCTCTCGAAGCTCCTTGAAGGTGTTCACCATTCCCAGGCCCAGAAGGCGCTGGTTAGAGGTGCTGACAGGAAGGTCGAGGGCGCGCTTGTAGATTTTGCGGAGAATGACTTCGAGTGCATTCTCGTCGAATTTGCGTAGGTGGAGGTATGGAGCCGAGTACAGGACTCGGCTGGTTACGAATGCATGCGCCAGCCGCAAGGCGTCTTTGCATCGTAACCCCCCGCGCTTGTTGGAAACCCGGCGGACCATCCGGCCCACCTGGTCCCCCACCTTACGCAATTTGGCCAATGTTGTGTCTGCTCTGCGATTTTGATGTATAAAGAGCCCCAGTACTCTAATCTCGTCGCGTTCGGGTATGGGTCCGCTGTGAAGGGAGAGGTCAATTTTTGTGGTGCACTTTCGCGACGGGCGTATGTGCACGAATTCCGATTTGGACGGGGAGCACTGAAGGCCGCAGCGACGGGCATAGTCATCCACAATGTCCGCCGCTTGCTGCAGGCTTGCCTCCATGTCTCCTGCCGAGCCGTGTGAAGCCCATATGGTGATGTCGTCGGCATATAGCGCATGCTGTATGCCTTCGACTTTCGCCAGCTGAGCGGGGAGTCTCATCATTGCCAGATTGAATAGGAGGGGCGAGAGGACCGCTCCCTGCGGGGTCGCTCTCGTGCCTAATCGGTAAGGGCCGTGTTCAGTGTCCTGAATCCTAATGTATGATTGTCGGTCAGTGAGGAATTGTTTAATATAGTTGAAGGTGTTGTGGCCGCAATCCACCTGTGAGAGATGCGTTAGAATAATTTCGTGGGTCACGTTATCAAAGGCCCCCTTCAGATCCAAAGCGAGCACAACTTTGTCGTTCAGGGGATACTCGACTGGATCGAGGATCTCATGATCGAGTTGAAGCAAGACATCCTGCGCGGACCGGTGTGGGCGGAACCCGAACATGGTGTCTGCAAATGCATTTTTGGTCTCCAGGAACGCGGACAACCTGTCACGCACCATCGTCTCCATTAATTTTCCCACACAAGAAGTAAGGGAGATGGGGCGGAGGTTGTCCGTGTTAATGGCTTTGCCCGCTTTGGGTATGAAGGTGACCAGGGCGGTCTTCCACTTAATTGGTAGGGTTGTTTCCCCGATCCAAATGGAGTTGATGTAGGCAAGGAGCATGGTGTAGGCCGAGTCAGGAAGATTGGCAAGTAATTTCACGGTAATTTTATCCCGTCCCGGTGCCGTTCCTCGCCTCATTTTTGCTAGGGCCGCCTTCAGGTCGTGTAACTGGAACAGTTGATCCAGCTCCGCGTTCTCGGTACCTGCATACGAGTACGCCGGCCCTCGCGAGTCTTGCTGTGTGCATAGATATTGGTCTCGGAGTTTACATGCCAATTTTGCCGTGTCTCCGTCGAAGCTGTGAAACGCTCGTTGCAGATGCTTTTGTGTCTCTGTTCGAGTTTGGGTCGGATCAATTAAGGCGCGGAAGAGGCGCCAGGTACTCTGGCTGGACATTTGTCGAGCGGCCGTGTTGCAACGGTCCACCCAGTTAGAGTCAGCGAGCTGGGCCGCGTACTCTGCTGCTCGCTGGGTGAGCTCAGCGATGCGAATTTTGAGCTTCCGGTTGTGTTTTTGCCGGCGCCATCGGCGGACGAGGCTGCGCCGGGCCGCCCAGAGGTGAGGAGGTGGTTATCCACCGCCGGAGTCGCCTCCGAAAGTTTAATCTGTGTTTCTGTGGAGCGAAGAGTGGAAACCAGTTGCTGGGACCAAGCATGGTATCCTTGCTCCTCAATGGGTGTCGAATTGGCGTATATTTTCCGAAACTTCGGGTAATCGGGTAATTTTGCCTCTCCGTAGGGTCTTGCTAAAGGATGGGTGCGAATGGTGGTGTTGAGTATGCAGTGGTCGCTGCCCAGGGTCTCCTCGGTGTTGACCCAATCCGCATACTGGATGTTTTTGTGAGGGTAAGGTCCGGACAGGTGTCCCGGGTCACGGAGTTACCCACGCGAGTTGGGTAGGCAGGGTCGGTGTGAAGAGTTAGGCCCAGCGTGGACATAAGTTCCGCCAGCTTACGTCCACGTCTCTCCTCACGCGCATACCCCCAAAGTGTGCTGGGGGCATTAAAAAAAGACGTGGCAAGCTGTAAACAATTGTACATGTCGATTTCGAAGGTGAAACATTATTTCAAATGCGAGTTTAGCCAATTTGGGTAATTAATTTTCACTAGAGAAGTAATCATCGATGATAAAATCAAAATTCGGCCATTTGCGCAAGGTGATGGCTAACAAATGTGGTCCCACTGTCGTATCTCTCAAGGCCGTTTCACATGACGCAAAACACAGAGATTTGCACCGGGCTGCGAATTCGATCGCAGCGAAAAAACGGCCGATCGCTCTCGCCGCAATGGTTAGCGGCGAGCGACCACCTTGTTGGAAATCTTTCGCTCTGTTCGCAGCGGCGGAGCAATTTTTTGGTCGAGACCCGTCGAAATTGCGCCGACGTGTTTCTTTTGGTTATGGCCGCTGTTACGCGCTTTAAAATTAATTTAGATTGGAAAGTGTTCTTAAACGATGAAACGCGCGTGCTCTTCGTTACCTGATGGGAAACTTTGTGCGCGAAGTTTCCCATCAGCTATGCACCAGCTCGCCGACTTTCAAGTTTTGTTAAACCATCTTCGCTATAGTCCATGAAAACTTAACAATATCGTAATGCACACCTTTTTGAGATTACGTTTGCAAATTATGCGGTGTCTGCTGCAAAGAACGGCAGCAAGCAACCTTGCGCGCCACGCCTGTCGCAGAGCTAAAATCGCAGCCCATTCGCAGCCGATGTGAAACCAAACCGCCATCCGGCGGATGGGAATTGAGAGCGAACGGAGCGATTTTTTTTTTCGCTGTAATCGCTGCATGTGAAACAGCCTTTAGCCCTTTTAGATTAGCGCTGCCGGCGTTATACAGGGTGTTTTTTTTTCTTTTATACAATACATCTCTTTTATAACAATGCCATGAGAGTCAGGCCCCTGTCGTCTTCGCAAACGAACTCTACGCCGAGGCGGAAAAACGTTGCCGCACCTAAAGTTACATTCAAATGAGTACTGAACAAAAACTCGTTCATTAACTTTTTAATTTTAACTTTTGCCTCAGTTGCAGGACGTGACAATTTATGACATGCAATTTTTTTTTATTTCAAGAGCCCTTCTCAAATCGGGGAAATGAAGGCAAACGAAGCTTGGAGTGTGCGTACCTGACGTATTGCTTTCCTTTCTTTCTTTCTTTCTTCCTTTCTTTCTTTCTTTCTTTCTTTCCAGGTAGCAGTCGTCTCTGGATCGCTGTTTTCGGGCTGAATCGGCATGGCGTCCTTTGTGTCCTTTCCAACGTTCGTCACCCTGTAGAACGGCCCAACGAAAAGACCAACACGCGATCAGGGAAACGCGGTTTGAGAATTCAAATTTCTCGAAGTCAGAATTTTCCTGAAATGTGCAATTCCCGATATCGACCTTACGCGGTGTCCAGCAGATCGCTTTTAGTCCGCCAACACGAAATATTGCAATGAAGCGCCCACAGCAAGTGTACTGCTTCCCAATTGTTTTTTTTTTTTTGCATCGTCGGTAGAACGCATTCATATGCTTCAGTTCATTTCACATTGGGCAGGCATGGGCGCGTGGCCTAGTGTTCAAGGCACTCGCTTTCGGACCGCGGGAAACCGCGTTCAAACCCTAGACCCGGAAAGATTCATTTTGTTTATTGTTTCTTTGGTGCGCACGCGCCAGCTGTGGGTGCGGAGGGTCTTTTGTGGTTGAGGACGGTTTTTTTAGAACACCACTACGCTAACTACACGGGACAGTCAGTACAAGCTTCGCTTGAAAATCTAAAAAAAATTGCACGTAATTTGAGAAATTAATCATCGCAACTCAAGGCGGTAAGAACAGCGCGAACTTAATAGCGCGGAACGAGGACGGAACACACACGACGCCACAGCGTTAGTGTCATCGTGTGCGTTCCTTCTTCGTACCGTGCTATAATGTTCGCGCTGTTCTTACCGTTATGAATCACCAACTTGCCCAGCAAGCTTCACTACTGAAACTCAAGACCCCGATTTGGCATTTGAGAAGACTTGCCGTTTTTCAAGACCAGATTCTGCTGCTACGCGCCTTTTTTTTTTTTTTCAAAGTTCGTCACGTGAACTTCCGGTTGGACGTTAGACAGGTGCCGCATTTCCTGCGCACCCGGCGTGCTCAGTTTCGATATCGCCTGGATCGGGGCCTCGCAATTCGATGGTTAATAGTTCAAATTACGTGCGTTTTTCGAGATTTTTTTTTAAATGGGCATGCCATAAATTGTCACGTTCTACAACTTTTCCATGTAAACGACCGCCCTCAAGTTGATAATTAAAAAAATATTTAGCGAGTTTTTGTTAATTACTCATTTGAATATAACTTTATGTGCGACAAAGTTTTTCCGCCACGGCGTATAGAGTTTGTTTGCGAAGACCACAGAGGCCGGATTCTCAAAGAATTTTCATAAGAAAAGCTTTATCGCCTAAAAAAACACCCTGCATATACAGGACATTTCAAGTAACAAGAAGCAAGCCGCAGGGATATTTGTCGCGGTGCATTTGATTTATCAAGGGCTCATCTAGAACAGAATGGGGCAGCTACGCACTAGTGATGCGAAGACTGGGGAAACACGGGAACTGGTGGTCTTACCCTCATTCTCGCCCTTTTTCTCACCCTCACATCCCCTTCCCATCCCCTTGCTATACTATACTATACATGGCTACGCTTGCTTTACCCTCTCACCTACTCCTTTCCCTCTCCCTCAAATCAGTCCTCCTCCACCTCACTTATCTTTCTCACCCCCTGCTATACTGTAATATACATGGCTACGCTACGATTCATCTCCTGTCCTCCTTTCTCTCCTGCTCACCCTCCTTTCCTTCACCCTCACTTCGCGTTCCCAGCCCCTTGCTATACCATACAGGGGCGTAGCCAGAAATTTTTTTCGGGGGGGGGGGGAGTTCAACCATACTTTATGTATGTTCGTGCGTGCGTTTGTATGTGTGCGTGCCTATATACGCAAGCAAAACTGAAAAATTTCAGGGGGGGGGGCGGGGTTTGAACCTCCCCAACCCCCCCCCCCCTTGGCTACACCCCTGATACCATACTACGCATGGCTATGCAATTCTCTCTCTCTCTCCTCTCCTCTCTTCCCTCCTCTTCCCCCTCACATCAATTCTCCTCGCCTTCACTTCTCGTTCCCACCTCCTTGCTATTCGCCTCGAGATCTTTGAGTGGCGCCCTCTCGCGCGTGACGTCAGAGAGAGGACTCGGGTGCCGCTCTTCGCGCGCGCGATCGCTGCGCGAAGGCTGCTCGACGCTGCCGGCCGGTCTGTCCAGCTCGAGTTATTGAAACATTAGTGAGCAAGTTCATAAAGCAGTTTGTACTGAATGTTCAAGCAATATGCCCAGCGAAATCGAGCGGAGTTGCCATCAGGAGCACGTTCAGTGTCGATTGCTCCTGGTGTCGTCTGCTAACCATCAATGTGTGCATCTGCATGTATGGCGACGATTTCTTTTCGCGACTGTTCTATGGCCGTTTCGCACTCAATATCCCCTTCCGGCCCGTTTTCGATCACTGACATCAGCGTTCGGGCTTCGGCTACCGTGTCTGCGTCAAAGCGCAATATATGTACACCGCGTGCTGCGCGTGTTCGGTTGCCAAGCCTGCTCCTTCGGTTCAATTCCTTTGTTGGAGTTTTAAGCGCATGAGAAACGATGTGTGATGCCATTCAAATAAATTAAATGATTGTTACAGGCAACAGCCTTTGCTTAAATCCAAGTTTTAAGCAGCTGCTGTGTAAGCGCGTCGTAAGTACTTGGAATTTAAACAACAAATAAAAAGGTTGAAAGCACGGGTCAAAAGGGCATGCACGACGGTGATATGAAATATTGGTAGGTTGTGCGGAGTCTTTTTTTATGCAACATATTTTAATCCCTACGTTAATAAATCGACGTTTTCTGGCTCATTCATAGTCGTCTGAATGTATGCTGAAAATAATTAGTGCAACCATACTAACGTAGATAAGTACAAAGCTTTCGCATCGGAAAGTCGTAATAAAATGGATTTGCAATAAAATAGTGTAAATCACTCTCAACGGTCGACTCCCGATAGGGCGTGTGTCATGAGTAAAGGGGCACGGGGCGCGTGCCGGACAGCGCAATGCGTCGATGGTGTGCGGGGAATGGAAAATTACCCGATGGTGTGCACCCCCGCCACGTAGACGCAAGCCATTGGCTGGCGAAAGGCGCGTGCCACGCGACCCGAACTGAGGTGCGGAACCCCAGAAGAAGAGTTGGGCATTGTTCGGTGGAGTCGTCGAGGAGCAAGGTGGTGGAAGCCAGCGTCGCGTCCGCGACGGGAACGGCAGGGCTGAGTTCTGGAGGCAGCGTTGTGCATGTCCCAGGAGGGTGGCCGTCGACCTCGGCGTCTACCGAGCGAGGCGTCCTGGGCTTGCGGCAGCTTCAGCACGCAGTTCTCGTGGCACCTGCAGCACTACCACAGCTCGGCAAGACGACGGCGACCCACTGACAATCACCGGAGAGCCACGTCGACAGTTCGACCCGGTGGCACCAAGGGGAGGCCAGGAGTTAGGCCTAACTGGACGAGACGGATGTTCTCGACGATGGGCCGGAGGATCGGCAACGAGGAAGACTAACGAGGCGGCAGCTTCGACGACGGCGACTCTCAGACGTCGAGGAGCAGCGTCGACGGGACTGAGCGTCGACTTTGGCACGCAAGCGAGGCGACGGACTCACACGAACCGTAAGAACGTTCGATTTGCGTAGCGAGACTGAGGCGCCATAGTGGCCAGACTTTGGAGTCCGTAGGAGCTAAGCATAGCCTGTAGGCTTTGCGATTTGTTAGAGGTTGCTCGAGATTGCGCCACTGTTTCTAACGTTCCATTTCTGGTTGTAATTATTTAGTGTGTTAACTGTGTCGTTTGCAGTGTTGAGTGCTATAAAGTGTGTTTGTCGTAACGCCACGGTCTCCCGCCTCGCTCACTCTCCCAACTCCATCACACATTGCAAGCGCTCCCGAGATACGTGACATAATAAGTGGCGAGCCTGTGCCAGGATTTTTCCAGCGTTTGGCCCAGTCACGTATCGTCGGGGGTTGCAAAGATGGACTGGGAGAAATTGGCGGCCGTGGCCAGAGACTGCGGAATGGATAAGGAGGAGACGATGAGGTTTTTTGAGGTCGCTCAGAAGGAGCATGACAAGGAGCTCGCGCTGCAAGAACGGGCACGCGAAGCAGAACACGAGCGCGAAAAGGAGATCCTCGAGCTGAAGTTGAAGATAGCTGAGGTGAACGCTTGTCCGCGCAACGACCCGAGTAACGCGAGTACGCCCACGTCAGCGTCGGCCAACTCGCCCATTCCCAGGCCCAGACAAATTTGCCCGCGTAAACTAATGGCGCCCTTCGACGAGCGAAGGGACGACCTCGATGCCTATTTGCATCGTTTTGAGAGAATCGCAGTAGGGCAGGGCTGGGAGAAAAGTGAGTGGGCAAACGCCTTGAGTCTGTGTCTAGTGGGTGAGGCGTTGAGTGTGTTTGGTCGCATGCCAGCACACGAGTCTCTGGATTACGACATCGTAAAAAAGACTTTATTGGAGAGGTTCCGGCTAACAGCCGAGGGTTTTCGCGAAAAGTTCCGAACATGTAAGCCCGAGGATTCAGAAACTGGCAAGCAGTTTGCGTGTCGGCTAGCTAACTATTTTGATCGCTGGATAGAGCTGTCTGAGACAGAAAAGACCTATGAAGGGGTCCGCGACAGAATGGTTGCTGAGCAATTCCTCAACAGGTGCAGCAAAAACTTAGCAGTATTTTTGAAAGAGAGGAAGCTAAGCACAGTAGAGGAGATGGCAAAGCAGGCGGACCAGTTCGTGGAGGCTCAGGGGCTAAGGAACTTAGAAAAAGGCGACAGAGACGATCACAAGGAAGAAGAGAGCAACAGTGAGGACCCAAGGGGTAAACAAAGGGCACAGCAGCGGTGTTTCTTGTGCAATCGACTAGGGCATATAGCTATGAACTGCCGCACAGGCACCAGTCAACAAGAATCCCACGTTATCTGCCAATTGTGTCAGAAAAGAGGGCACAAAGCGAACGAGTGTAGGAATAGACCGGTAGAGCATACTGCGTGTGCAGTGAAGTCGGAAGAGAAGGAAGAGGTAGTGGGTGCAGTGCTAGATAGGTCGGAAGGTGTGAATATGCCAGTTGTGGAAGGTAAGTAAACGGCAAAAGGGTAACGGTGCTGAGGGATTCAGGAGCGGATACTGTGTTAGTGAGGAGAAGTCTGGTGAATAAAAAGGATTTCACGGGGAGAATAGGCACAGTGGTTTTTGTAGATGGATCCAAGAAGGAGTTACCCGAGGCGAAAATAAGGTTAGATACTCCTTATTTCGTAGGTGTACTCACAGCGAAGTGTATGGAAGATCCCATCTATGATGTGATCTTGGGAAATAGGCCAGGGGTAAGAAGGGTGGATGACCCAGTACAGCGGGAGAACTATGCTAAACACAGGAAACAGGTAACTGGAAGCCCCGAGAACACTGAAGCTAGTAGAGGAAGTGGGAATAGCGAGGCACGAGGCAAGGATAAAGTGCCAATGTTGGAGTGTGTAGGTGTAACCTCTGAGGAGTTCTCAAATGAACAGAGGAGGGACGGAACTCTGAGGCACGCGATAAATAGAATTGGCCGTGAACCAACAAGAGAGGGATGTATAGACGGAGTGTCCTACGAATCACTCAAGGAGTTAATTTCCGTAAGTTTTGGAAAAGAGGGACACTAGTTAGACAACTGATGGTGCCAGCACGTTATAGATGGGCCAAGTTCAGAGCATGGGAATCGCGAATGGGTCAGAGATACAA
>NW_023615309.1:0-32727 GCF_013339695.2 Rhipicephalus sanguineus
ATCTCACTCGTGCCCGCCGACGACCGGTGTTGCGATCAGGGTGCATGTTGCGTGGTAGGGGATGCACGCGAAGTACTCGAGCTATTTGGAGCGGCACAGAAGTCCCCTGTGTTTCCGGAGGTGCAGGGGGCACTGGGTGACCCAGGCGGGTTAGTAGCTGTCTACCCGTTGGAGTGAGAAGGAGGCGTTGGCGCTGACTAATCCACTGGGCCTCGAGCACTTCATCGAGGGTATTGTGCACTCCTAGCGACAAAAGGCGCTGCGTAGAAGTATAGTGCGGAACCCCCAACGCGACCTTGATGGCCTTTACGGATGAGCGTGTCTACTCGTTCCCGTTGTCCTTGCGTTAACCGGTGAAAGGGAAGGTGGTAACTAAAGCGGCTTAGAATGCACGCGTCTACTAGTCGAAGCATGTCCCGCTCCCCAAGGCCCGAGCGTCGATTGCTTACGTGTCGGAGCATGGCGATGATCTGTTCCGTCTGGCGTGAGAGTAGAGAGATGGTGTGTCTAGCCCTGCCATCTGCTTGAACGTAAAGTCCGAGGATGCGTGCTCGCTCTACCTGAGGGATGAGTGTCCCATCGGCGAGTACATTGATGTGGGTTGGGGGATCCTTACTGCGGCCACGGAAGACAAGGAGCTCAGACTTGTTCGGGGCACAAGTGAGGCCGCCCTGTCGAGCATACCCTACTGAAAATTCCTATATATACAGGACCCATACATATGATGTTATTGGATACAGGTCGTATAGGGGATACGGCTTTATAGGTGATACAGGTTTATAGGTGATACAGGTTTATAGGTGATATAGGTTGTATAGGCGATATAGGTCGTATAGGTGATACAGGTAGGTTGATTATATGGGTGTTACAGGTGATATGGGTAACATGGGCCGAATCAGCGATTTGGGTCACAAATGACGTGCAGCAAAGGAACATATTGATAAAGACATGCCAGTTTATGAAGCGTGTAATAAAGCAAATATATGCAGCAATTCAAGCTGTAATGATATCTCGCAGCAGTCTAATTATAAGAATGTAAGAATTCACTGTTGCACTTACATATATACTTGAAGAAAAACGATCAGGCAAGAATATTTGGTAACTGATTATTATTTAAATCTTTAAGCATCTACGCAATAAAACGGCACCATACACGCACATGCACAGTGATGCAGATGCTGTGATTTCTTCATTGTGTAAGCTGCAGCGGACCTTCGGTGCTCTGTAAAGTGCTCAAGTCAAAATGGAAAACACAGATCTGTTAACATCTGTATTTATTTTTACGAAAACTCCAATAGGGACGAATGCCATCATTTAGTTGGCGTAGCGCCTGTTTCCGAATAACCAGGGCAAGGCCTGCCTGTAAGAAATACAAAAAAAAAGAGAGAAAACCTTGTCATAAAAAATAAAATAGCTAGAAGAGGACGGTTTAATAATGTAAACCACAATAGTTACGTAGTTGCATACTGATACAACATCCAACGCACAATACTTTTTTTCAGTTTTCATGACTTTCGAGTAGAACGTACGAAGGCAGTGAAAATGATAAACTTACCTTCAAAGATAATCAACGGAGGCGCGTTGTTTGGAGATCCAGCAAATACAGAAAATGTTGATGGCATATCATGGTGACGGTATCTGTCTCCGCAGCTTTGCAGAAGGGAAGCTGCGATGGAGTCTTGCATGTAGGCTGAGGTGTCCATTTTTTCGCAGAAAAGTTGCGATGGTGGGTCTGGTGAACGACCGTTCCGCCGAAACAAACTTCCGTGTACGGCCACAATTGCAGAAATTGAGCGAAGTATGTTGTTCACTCTTTCGCTGATAGCCTGTGCACATCGCGGTACCCGATGTCCACGAAATCAGAGCAAGAGAGATCGCAAGTGACGAACACGTTCCGCACTCGTGACGCTGGTGAGCAATTCTGAAGAAGAAAGTGCGGCGCGGAGGGATACACAACAAGAACTAAAGTGACCGTCAGAAATTTACACTGGCGTAACTGCCAATAAATTCTGCGAAGGTTATTTGTGAACTATCAAGTTTTCATGGCGCAATATTAGCACCCTATAAAATACAGATTGACCTTTTTTCGCGTTATTTTCTTGATGGCCACAGTAGACGGGCCTCCTTGCACCTCTGCAGCGAAAGTTAGGGACATGCGTTCTCAGAATTCTTCCCCCCTCATGGTCTCGCCACGTGCAAAGACTACCGCCCGCGACTTACCAGACAGGCGAGTTTCGGAACAATAGGGCGCGCCTTTTCCCCCCACGGGGGAGAGCAGCTTAAAAATGCACGACGGTTGAAAGACGCGTTCGTCGAATCCGCATTCTTTTCGTGTAAGCCAGCTACCACGACGTGTCTTATCCCCATTTTTATCGTACTTCTCATGAATAAATAGTAATAAAATAATAATAATAAAGACACTGCCTGTCAAAGCATTGAAATACAGATTCCGATAAACATTAAATCGAGGGTATTTTTGCTAATTTTGGAAGGGCAGCATTTTAGCGCATCATTGAAGCAAATGCACGTGTCGCACTTGACCGCGACACGATCCGTCTACACAGTTCAGAAACACGTGCGCCGCACAGTCAGTGCCTGAAGGCATATGCGTGCATGCAGTTTTATGTAATACAATGCCTAATTCAGGACCCTTATTAACGAACGTGTCTTACAGAAAAATGGAAAAATATGCGTAAGAGAAAACTGCAGCCAATAGTGGTGCTGGCCATATGACACACACACACACACACACACACACACACACACACCACACACACACACACACACACACACACACGCACATACACACACAAACACACACACACACACGCACAAACACGCGCACGCACGCACACACACACACACACACACACACAATAAGTTTTGTGAATTCTACCCCAGAAGCTAATGTAGGTGTCAACATCCCTCATTGAGAGCGCTCAATACTAGGTCAATTAAATGTGTAGTGACCGTGGGTCAATTAAACCTTTCTTAATGTATGTCAATTAGAAATAAAATGAGTGAGAGTCAACTGAATATTTCAAACCTAATGTCAGTTCAATGTTTATTGAGGGCACTCATTAGAAGCTGCCGTTTAATTGACCAGCTATTGAGTGAAAAAGGCCTCGGTTCGGGGTCAATTGACACGCAAATGCATTTTTGTAATTGGTGCGCGTGCAAAAAGATGTTGTAAGAGGTGTAGATGAAAGCGGATGATTAGTGCTGCACTGCCACTTGTCAAGATAAAAAAAAGCCAGCTGGTTCGAGAGCTAGATTGAGATGAAAGGGAATTTGAAAGATAACATTGAGAATTAAGTGCTGTCCTGCCATTTATAAAGATAAAAAGGCGAACTATTGATCAGGAAGAGATTGTGAGAGGTTTGAATGAGAGCGGATGAAAGAAAACAACTCCTGTGTTGATCCTATATGCCGCCATATAGGTTCTGGGCGGCCCTATTTGTATCCTATAACCGCCATATGGGTCCTCTGGAGGTCCTATTTGAGTCCTATATACTGCCATATGGGTCCTCTGTAGGTCCTACTTGCGTCCTATATACCGCCATATGGGTCCTGTTTAGGTCCCATTTGGATCCTGTTTGGATCCTATATACCTCCACACGGTCCTATACAATTCCTATATTTAGTCCTGTAAGTCCTGTATAAAACCATACGGATCCTGTATGAAACCATATAGGTTTTTTCAGTAGGGTAGTCTGATACGACCTCGACTGCTTGTTGAAGCCGGTCTTGAATGGTACCGTCAGAACCCCGAAACGTCCACAATGTGATATCGTCGGCATAGATGGCATAGTGCAGATCCTCAACTTGCTGAAGTTGTTTGGGAAGACCTGACATAGCAATGTTAAAGAGTGCTGGCGAGATCACAGCCCCTTGAGGCGTGCCTCTGCCCGGCAGGTGTATGATACCGGAGCGATGAGGGCCTATACCAATTGTTGCGGTACGGTCGCGAAGAAAGGCTCGGACCTAGTTATAAACTCGTACTCCGCAGCGTGATTCGGCGAGGTTGCTGAGAATGAGGTCGTGCTCCACATTGTCGAAGGCCGACTTAAGGTCCAGCGCAAGCAAAGCGCGGGTTTGAGCCCCCCGCGATGGACCCAAGACCTGCTCTTTCAACTGGAGTAACACGTCCTGCGTTGACAAGTGAGGGCGAAAGCCAAACTGCGTATCCGAGAAAAAAGACTTGCCTTCCAGAAACGGCTGCAGGCGTCGCAGGACAACGTGCTCCATGAGCTTTCCTATACATTATGTAAGTGAGACCGGTCTGAGATTTGCGATGGAGATGGGCTTCCCCGGTGTTGGGATGAGGGAAATATCCGCATGTCGCCATGACTGGGTAGCGTGCCGTTTCGCCAATGCTCGTTAAACGTGTTCACCAGGTGCGTAAGATCTGCGTCGTTCAGGTTCGAAGCGTCGTGTATCGGATGTGGTCCATACCCGGCGCTGAATTCTTGCGGATGTCCTCTAACACGGAGCGGACCTCTTGAATCGTGATTTCGGCATCCAGAGCGTTGGGAATATCTGTGACGTACGGGTACGGGTTGTACTGGGGACTCGCTCCAGAAGGAATATAGCGCGCCTGCAGTTCCTGCAGAAGGCGGTCGGGAGAGTCTCGAAACGAGTGGGTAAGGAAGTGCAACCGCTTTTGTGTCTGCGTCTTGGTGCCCGAGGGGTCTATAAGTGCTCGGAGAATGCTCCATGTCTTAGCAGTACTCAGGGTGCCGGACAGCTGTTGCAAAATCCCCCCCAGTTGTTACTCGTGAGAGTCTGGGCGTTTTCCTGCGCTTCTCGCGTGATACGCGCAATCCGAGTTTCAGTCTACGATTCAGGCGCTGCCGCTTCCAACGCTTCGTCAATCCCCTTCTAGCGTCCCCAAGTGGAGCAGGTGCGGGTCGACGTCGGGATCGATAGGCGTAGTTGGTGATCGACCGCGTGGTGGCTTCGAGGTCAGCCGTAAGGGCCGCGAGCCAGTCGTCGTAGCCATCCACTTCTGGACTGGCAGTCCGAAGTTCTCGAAATTAGCCCAATTTGTTATACGAACTCTACGCTCAGGACGGCGCGAACTGGCGAGAGGAAGGACGGTTGCGACGATGTAGTGGTCGCTACCAAGAGTCTCGTCTAAGGGCCCACTAGATATGACCGCTCCAGTACCAGCGGATGATCGTGAGATCGGGACGCGTATCTCGCGAGACGCTGTTCCCGACGCGGGTGGGTTGTGCGGGGTCAGAAAGTAGGTGAAGCGCATGTTACATATGTTGTCCCACAGTTTCGTTCCTTTTCCTGGTTCTTGGGATATCCCCAAACCGAGTGCGCGGCGTTGAAGTCCCCGCAGATCAACACTTATCCCCGAGCTTGCTAAATTCTGAAAGAGCTAATGAAATTGTGTGTACGGGCACGAGGGGAACTGTAAAGATTGAGAATGAACAGGCTGTCGCTGCGCTTGGTGTGCGTGATTACTTCTATAATTTGATGGGGGATGTCAGTGGCTACTGAATGTATGCGTACTGTTAAGCGGTTAGATACAAGTGCCGCTATGAGACCCGATCACCTGCCGTACGCTTCGAATCCCGCAAGTGAAGGGGTGCAGTGGGCTCCTGAAGGAGTATGACGGTCGGAGCCATTGGGGTCATGGCTATGTACTGCCTGCAGGGGGCCCCCGCTTGCGGCGGAATCCCCTGCAGTTCCATTGCAGACCACAAGATGTCCGCCGTTACGCGTCCCCATCCTCACTCCTGAGAGGGGAAGGGCGTGTGTATGGGTGGGGAGCGCTTTGGTGATCGGTGCCAATGTCAGTGCAGGGCGAACTCCTGGCGCATTTGTGCATATTTCGCTCAGTCTGCTGCTGTATATCGGTAGATAGAGTAGAGATACTGCTACTGATTAAGTTGTGGAGCGTCGCTACGGTGTCGTTGAGTGTGTCCTTCAGCGTAGACACCGCCTGATTGAGCATATCGCGGAACTCTTGCGGATAGTAGTGCACGCGGCCTCTATCTCACGTCGAAGTCGAGCATCGAGGAGCACGCAATTTGACCTCCATTTCCGCGCGGAGCTGATGAAGCGCATTCGGGTCGGGATTCTGTGTCGTCTGTGGAGCTGACGCTAAGGTTTGGGACGGGGTAGCGGAGGAAGGTGAGAGCAGAGGAGGCCCCTTCGCCCAGCTTACCTCCCGAGGTTCCGCCGGGGCGCTGCTCTGCTCCTTGATTCTTGTCTGGCTGGTTGAAGTCTTTCAACGGGAGGGAAGGCTGGTTCGTCACCAGTGGTCCGGTGGCTTCCGAAGTGGTCGCCCGCTTTACAGGTGGCGTTTGAGACCCCGTCCTGGAGTGGGTACGAGAGCGGGCCTTGCTCCGCGACCTCCGTCTGGACCGGGACCGGGATCTGGATGTCCTACCCGGGTTGGGGACCTGCTGCTTGCAACTCGCCCTGAGTCAATGACGAGGGGGTGGAGTGATGTTCTACATCTCGTTGTAGCTGTTTCTTGCTGAAGTGCCTTCCGAACCCGTTCCTTGTTCAAGGGAGTGCGGACGCGGGCGGGACAACCCGTGTCCGTTGTGGGGTTGATCACCTCCGCATGATCGGAACTTACGGCGCGCACGAGTGTTCCTGTGGTCGGGTTATCTACGCCGCATGTCTCGCACGTGACGCAATCGGTGTAGGGCAGTTGTCAGAACGATGTCCCAACCGGAGGCAAACCGTGCAAACTTGCTTGCGGGGGACGATGCACGTAGCACCGGTACTCGGCGCCGTAATAACGTATGTAATGGGGAAACCTGCAGTCCTTCGAAGGTAATGAGGGCCGTGCTCGTTTTACCCATCATTCGTGCCTGTAGAACGGTGTGGCCAGGCGTAATGAGATGACCATAAGCTCGGAGGGCTGGTTCCCGGGTCGACGCCATATATAATGCCTTTATATGAATTGTCTGGAGCAGCAATGTAAATTGACCACAGGTAGGTATGCTCGCCGAGGCGCAGGTGTTGGACACTGTAGAGGTTCAGGGCGATGTGCTCATGTGGCGTGCTTATAACAGCGAGGTTTTGTTCGGGGCGCAAGCGGAAAACTAGCCGGTCGAATTCGGCAGGAGGTAGGCTTGCGGCTACTGCAATAGCCCGCGTCAGTGTGGGGCGACTCCACTGGTCCAAGCGTAGCCCCCCCAGTGGGCGCAGGATGGCTTTGTAATCGTGGAGAGGCAGGGGTGGCGGGCCGCGATGTCGTTGGCTTACGTTGAGTTGGTCTTGCCTTGAAGTTCGCTTGTCTTAGTGCCTTGCAACAGGTCGGCTTGTGTGCGTCGTTTCTTCTGCACCAGCACCCAAGCAGAGCCGTCTTCGTTGGAGGGGGACCGTTTCGTCATCGTTGGTAAGCGCAGGCGGAGTCGTGTCCATAGCTGCTGCCGCAGTCAATGTTGGACAGCGTCCTCCGTAACTTTCTCTGGTGGATCGGTTGCGTTCTCCATGGCGAAAATGTACGTGCCTTTCGCGTGTACGAAGAGGCACGTTAAATAATCTCAAAAGCTTGCATATCAGGCAGGGACGCTGACAAGAGCCTACTGACCTGTGAACATTGATCAAGGAACGCTACTCCACACAAGGAGGGCATTACAATAAGTACAAAACATATTCAGTCGTCCTAAATTAGGCAACTCGCCCTAAATTATATGCCTTTGAACGGCTATAGTCTTTCAATTTATTCTCATCATACTTCCCGGTGCTTCCTAGCGTAATAACCCTGCTGGGTACAGCTTCTCCACCGCATTACAGCATGATACACCGTCATTTTCCTCACCCACCGTTTCCTCGCTGCTTCGCAGCATTATCGTGATCGTTGGCGCAGTAACCCAGCACTGCCCACTATTTTGCTGCTACTAAGCAACATTACCCACCATCCTTACCACTTTATCCACCTCCCGTACACCATGCAACATACCACTGCCCAGACATGCCACTATTAGCACCATGATTTCCAGCATATTCAGTATTACTTCTACTACATCCACCATCTTTTCCAGCCACCATCATGATATTTTTTTAATATGGAAGTGCATATTTAAGGCCTGAAAATAGCCCCCCATACAACTTCTTCAATCACATTAGCGAAAGTATTCAAGAGGAAATTTCTTCAAACTTTTTAACCCAGTGCCTAAATCTGTGGACAAAACATATAATTTATGTGCAATTGCGCTTCAAAGGGACCTAAAGTGTTGGCATTATTCCATCATTCATAAAAAACAGCTTGAGGTGACAACTGCTGTGAACGAACAACGGCAACTGCGTGCAGAACAATTGCGCGCACCTCAATTAGCCTGTCGAGGTGTGCTCCTAAATTAACACGTTCACTTTGACTGCCTAATAGGTCTTGAATTATTTGGTTTTATTTTCGCAATTGTCTTCACCTTGTGTAAATTTTGTTGCACGGCGAGGGACCGAAGTTTTGTGTGTTGAATTGCTGATGCGGCATGCATGTTTGTGGGCCGTGCAGTGACAACTGCTTGTTGTGAGCGAATATTGCCGATTCGGAGAACTCCGTTGTAGAACGCGTTGAAGCAGGACAGTAGGCAAGCAAAGGCCTCTTGAACGACTCTGATGATGGTGATGAAAGCCTTCAAGCTGAACCTGATGGTGAACGCCCTCATGGTTATGAACAATGGTAATGGTGAATAACGGCCTAAAGCAGAGCTATCGGCACAAAAATGCCTTCAATGGTGATGGTGAAAGCGCTGAACATTATAATTAACAACATTATGATCAGCAACATGATAAATGTATTGATGATGGCGATAATGAAAGGGGCTGATGATCTTGTTGAATCAAAGTCGTAAGCGAGGAAAGCCCCAAAAATGATGATGATGAATGCGTTGAACTTGATGATTTGGAGATTTTATAATGATAACCAGTGACGATGAAAATGATTACCGCGTTTCGAACAGAGCCATCAACAAGAAAATTAGGAGTGTTCTATCCATAATAATATATGGACCTAGTCTACATGTCCTCCCAGCGTCTACATATGTGGACCTTGTTTCCTTCTAGAAGTTAAGCTGCATTGTACTGGTGTTCTAATTGTTTTCCTGTTCGTCTGTTTTGTTATTGCATATATGTAAAGAAAGACATTGTTGACCCCCCTCATAGGAATCGGTATAACGGAACGCGACACGTGCCTTCACATGAGTATGGTCGATTGCTTCTTTTGTATTGATGAGAACTTGCACAATGTCTGCTGGTGTTTGGCAGCTATAGCCCGCTTGACGTGGATGCAACCAGGGCGACGGCTAGTGGATCAGCTCCATCCAGACGAAACGCTAAAGATCATGATTCACCCTTGTGGTAGATAAGTAGTTCGTGCACACCTGGACACAGTATGTAGTGAACCTGCGCAAAGATGGAATCAACGGCACATTATAAGCAGTGTACTCGATACGCGCTTATTCAAAGCGTCTTGGTATAAGGAAGAAACCCCGTGTGCGCTCCTCAGTAATAGGTAACTACGGCAGTGGTTATGCAAATCCACTAAGCGCTTCAAGGGCGCGAGAGGCAGGTTTCTTAGCTTGAGCGGCGAAATGCGGGAAGGCACTCTCCTTCCCTCTGTTGCGGGCACTCACTGCGGCGAACATTCGCGCGTCGACTTCGTTGCCTTTTTGTGGTGCTTATTGCAGCAGTTCATAGTCGTGCGATGGCGCTCCAAGCAGTAGGCGCGGAGAAACGCCGTTGGTACATGTGGAAGCTACAACTACCTGGCCAGGAGCGTCACGCGCTAACCACGAGGCAAGGGCAAAGCACGTACCCTATCGTCACCGAATCGAATCAGCGCTTAGCCGCATACGCCGATTGTAGCGTTTCCGTCAATATGGCACCGAAATCCTCCGCTGCGCTGAAATTACCGAGGCGCTCGCCGTCGGCCCTCGTTACTGTCATAATGCTAACAGACTGTGACACCCTCCCCTACCACCAAGAGCCCTGTGAGGAAAGGTAGTGAGATAAGAAGGCTTGTTTGTGAAGCCTTGTGACTCAGCGTCGGTTGCGCACCGGGTAGAGCACCCGCAACCAACGTCGCGGACCCAGAGGTCGTGAGTGTGAATGCCAGGTCATCCGAATCCACGCAACTTTTTAAAAGGCGAAGCATTTCTTAGCGAACCTCTGGCACTTTGAGCGTTTCTATCTACGTATCTATCTATCTATCTATCTATCTATCTAGCCGCCTACGTCTGGGTGCTCTCAAGATCGCCTCTTTAATCTTGTGGTAGACCAACTTGGCAAAGAGGGTAAGAGGATTTGACGAATATGATTGTCGTGTTTATGAAATGAATAACGTGGAAATCCTGTCGCGTACGTCATCAAACTTTTCCACTAGACACGTGTGGCACATACCCGATTGCCACGGGCCGCGGTGTACGGGTATGCGCCACAGGTGATTGACAGTTTATATCTACCCAGGAAACGGCGAGAACAGACATTGTAACTTAAATGCGAGGAGCGTTAAGAAAAACCAACAACGGCAGCATTGACTTGACGAATGGAAAGAATAAAAATTAGGAACCCAGCAGGAATCGAACCCAAGCATTTCTGCGTGGCAATCAGGTATTCTACCACTGAGCCACGCCAGGTCTATAAACTGTTTGCGAAAACAGACTACGCAAGCGTAATATCTGGTAAACCGTCAATTGTGGTTGTGGTGCTTGCTATCTAATTTTACAAGAAAGCAATGGGCACTACATGATACTCCTACGATGTGTACTCCTACAGTACAGGCGTCATATCAGATTAACGTCTCTGGTTCCAGTGTTGACTCCGCTTTTATAGCAGTCTAATAAACAATACATTTGTAGTCCCTATAATTCATCAAGCTATATTGAAGCACTGCTCGACCCCGGAGGAATATATTAACGAAAGTTACATACGATACCCACATCACCGCACCATAAAGTGCACTTCGTCCGCCAGAATGACGCAGTGTCCTTTCATTTCTTACGAGGCTGGGCGATGGCCTGATGCTGACCGAGGATGATTCCAGATTGATTGACAGCCGCTTTGTAGACTAGGCAACGTAGGCCACATACGCCCAGGTAGTCTACGAATACAAGCCGCCATCCACTGATGTTGTCTACCGTAGCACTATCCAGGCCTACCAGCCTCGACGGCCTACGCCTCACCAACGCGAAGGGTGGCCTTCAGGTTCCAAGATGTCGCCGGCTCTATCGACTCACTATTGTCGACGAAATGACCGAGGCATCCACGAATTCCAAGAGCTCTACTATATCACATACTTCACTACACATGGCCCCCTCGTCACCCTCGATCACGCACCGGATCCTATAACAAGTCATGACCAGCTGCTTGTGCTCACTGATCCGGTGGTGATGACCTTGTTCAGAACTGTCAAGAACTTCTTGCCACACATGAGCACGGGTTCGTGAACGTACGTGCGTTCTTCGTCATAACGGACAAGTATAAGCACTGCATATCAGCTTACCGCTTCTGGTGTTGGCAATACCCACGTTGCCGTTGGCAGCGTTACCGAACCGTAAACAACTGGTTATATAACACATATGCGGCCTCTTCTACATATATGTGTGCGTATAAAATTTATACAAATCCTTTAGCGCCGCTTGTGACGTGTCGCTCAGTAAAAAAATTATGCCACAGTCACCTTCCCGCAGCATGCTTCGCATAACATCGACTGCCACGGTACGTGGAATCTGCCGAATTTTTTCTTGCCAAAAACTTGATGGCATGAATCTCTTCTGCCGTTAGAGTACCGTATATTATGTTGGTTGAATGTTATTGAACGGAAACATCTAAGCTGTTACTCTCAATATCTAAGAGTAATCTAGGAATTCTTAAATTTCATGCGCTTTTTTTCTGGGATGTGTTCGGAAGTATATCCACGAAGTGGTGCGTCTGCTCCTGCTGCTTCATTACTACTCGGATCTTTTTTAGCTAGATAGCCTTTTGTCTCTAGCCATACAGTTCCCTACACCAAAGCCTGCCGACTAAAGCTGTTCTACACTGAGCACCCTGATCAGAATGTCAGCCGGATATGCAGTACTGCTTGCGAATCCTATCTGATTCTCCACTGTCTAAATTGCTTATTTCTTGTGTTTTGTGTACAGCGGATGCTTCAGATCTTTTCTCTTTTCTTCGGCAGTATAACATACGGGCATCATCGCTCCAAAACTTCACTTGGTCAATTTCTTGTTTCAGATTACTTTTGATACACATTCCTACACATATCGCTGCTCCTTGAACTTCTTATGTCGCAGGACGCTTTTTCATTGGAGTCATTTTATTTTTTCAAGAATCAACACAGTATTTTCCTGTCCGATTTTTGCATAACAGTACCATTATGCCGCACTGCGTTACACCAGGGCGTTTGCATCGAGACAATATGTAAGACAGTGCCTGTTGCGTTGTTTCTTGTTGTCGACACACTGCCGTCGTACGTTTATATTCTCTATTGTTTGATTTGCTCCAACAGTTTCCTCCATAGTTCAACTTCTTCGTCTGTTGGAGGGTGCTACCATGAAGTTCCAGTTTTCCACAGTAGTTTATTGGAATTTTATAGTGGTAGCGCCAGCTACAACTCCAAAGACCTTGTTGCGTGAAGCACAGCGAAGTAAGCGCGTGTAAATATCTTCAGCGAACACCAGTGGGGCGCGTTCGCGAAAACGAAGAGTGGCTCAACGTGACTCTTTTGTCCGCCACCACCAAACGCGCTGGCTGTATCCAAGTGCACTGCGTGCTCGCGCCGGTAGCGTCGCGTACTCTCTCTGTGTTGTATCGTAGTTCGGCACGTTGGCTTCAGTGTTGCGGCTTTGTATTGAAGCGTGTAAACTTCTCATCACCCATGCCATAAACCAAGACATGAAATACAGTCAAATCTCTGCAAACCAAATAGTCTCATGCTTTCCCGAACCAAGAAAAACCGAGGTATCGTTCGAGAATTGATTTAACCGCCTTCCACCGCGGCAATACCTTTGGCCCGTATTGTGAAAGGCGTCATTAATCCCTGTGAGCCAAATAACTCTACACTTGCTTTAAATACTGTTCTCGTTGTTAGCCTTTCTCTTATTAATCGTCCATTTTTCATGCGATGGTGCAGAGTGTCGTTTTTCCCGTGTTCTATGCCATTTCTAGAATACTGTTTCTCACTTGATGTTTAAAAAACGGCTTCTTGATTGGCAGCAAGTATTGTCTCAGCTCTTCAGTGGCTTTTCAAACAGACAAGCGACTCTCTACACCTCTCTTGTACTTGCGAAAATTCTATATCAACGCTTTTAGTGCCTATGCACCAGTAGCGCTGTTACTTTCTCCTGTCGACGTTTCTGTTCTCTCTCGCATACCTGGCATTATTCTCTCACAAAATTGGTAGTTAGTAAACAATTCTTGCGGTGGGTAACGCTTTAAGATTGGCATCAGAGTTTAAACGTACGAATCTCCTGTAACTCCGAGTGCTTCCAGTGTGTTCGTGGGCATTTGCACTGTCTGGCAAAGCTCTCGTAGACCATCGACACCTCTAACGTGGTTTTAACTTGATCAATGCGTTCATGTGTTCTTTTCACTCTTCTGCATTACGATTTCTTCTTTCAGGAGCTTTACATCTGTCTGGTGAGTCTTATCTGATTAATGTAGCCCCTCGATTAGGGAGCTGCTTTCTCATCAAGGAAGGTTATGTAGCGGAACAATTGACTCTCTTATAAATTCTTTCGAAGACGAATGCTCTTTCAAACTGCGTTCAAAATATGTGCCACATCAGCTTATTCTGGTCAAACCTGACAATCTCTAATATTGGCAGTTTCACAAAATATACTGTTGTGATTTTCGGGCACTTTCTGCTAATTTCCTTCTAATTCGATTGAATGTTGTAGGTAATGCATCCTTGCTGTTAATTTCTTGATGCAGGGGTGTATTGAAAATATCTTCACTTCCTTAGTGTGACGTTCCACTATTCTACGAAATTCATCTGTGGATGTTTTCTTTAAGACAAATGACTGTATATGCGTATTTTCTGCATTGAACCTTTCTATTATTCCCTTATTTGGCTAAAGCTGACAGAGAATATTTTCTTTTTCTGTTGCTTATTTTTCTGTCCTCATCTATAATGCCATTCGTTATCTCCAGCCTGAAGTTATTTTCTTCTACGCAACAACATTTCGACTCATGTTCAACAAGATGCAGGCTGACGTTTGCGTTCCTATTATGGCTTTTTGCTTGTGCGATGGCTCTCCGTACCACGGCTACCACTCTTTGTTGCACGTACGCTGCCCCGTTTTCCTTTAGTCAGGGTTCTGCTATCCTGGTCTTGGCGGTGAGGATGGATCCTGTTCACGGTACCATGTCGTTTGCGAAGAAACCGAAGATCTGTTTATCGAAGAAATCGAAAAGCCATTCATTCTGATGATCAGAACACTTGACCATTCTGATTACATATCTTCTTCATCCTATTCCTGCTTCTACGAATGCTAACGCCGCTGGCACATCACTCAAGCGTGGCGACCTGTGCAGACCTGTGCAGATGGTTTTAGAGTATGAATGCACAGTATGGGACCCTCGCACGAGTACCGCAGAATCCTTAGCATTATGGCTACAAGAGAAACATTAAAATGGGACCTTTTAGAAAAAGGATGGCAAACTTTACGCTTGAAGCTTTTTCATAATATGTTTTATGGCCACATTCGAATAGACCACATCAATACATTTTCAGCCGCATTACATGTCCACAAGAACAGACCATGAACTCAAAGTTAGAGAATATAGCTGCACAACTAATCTTTTTAAAAGCTCTTTTTTCCCACAGCTGTTTCACAATGAAATCTACTGCTTGGTACCACAATTAGCAGATTAGATAACGAAGCTTTCGCGGCCGCTTTTTTTAAATTTCGTTTTGTCTTCGGCTGTAGTTGCTTTTTATGCAAAGTTTATGTGAGTCATTCCATGCCAAGTGTCCCAGACGTAGCGCTCGCACATCGCAGATTTTGCTGACAAAATGTGTGCCTTTTTCCTGTGCCACATAGAGTATTGTGGGAAAATATTTTTGCTAGAAAAAAGTTTTGACGATCATGGCGCCCCGTCGAAGTTCGCTTGTATTTGTTAAACTGTGCCTAATAGAAAAATGTGTTTAAAATCTATTTTTGTGTGTTGAGCTTCCAAACCACGTTTTCGCTATCGCAGAGGTTCTGTTTAGTTGTCCTAATAATTATTTCCAAAATTTGTGTTTCACTACCAGCTACGTATCCTCAAGAACTACGAAAATCTTCAAATTTTGTGATTTTTTCTTGAGCCATCTGGAACTCTCCCTCACCAATCGTAACAATAGTATGATTTTCAGGAAAGTGTCCTTTAGTACAAAAATGGTTAGGGGTAAAATAGACTTCAAATATTCCCGAAAAAAAATTGTGAACTTAAAGAAAACATGCGATTGGTCGCGTGTTTGACCGTATTTTTCATACTGATGCAGTCCAAGTAAAAGTCCTCGTCATGCGGCGTTTGATAGTAGACTACATCGTTAAGAAATGAAGAAAGTCTAATCAGATCATTTCTTGTTTGAGGAAGAAACATACCTTTTGAATTTGGCCCTCCGAACGCGTCCTGCATTTCTTTTTGTTGGCGCTTCTCCGCAAAGCACGTGGTCGCCCTTGCAGCTGACACTCGTCACATGCAGCGCCAAGATGCGATATATATATGTCAGTGGCTTGTGAGTGGCCGAAGTCTCGTCGCGTTGATGTCAGAGCGGCGAGTAATAAATTCGCGTTACAATGTGAGCTTGCTCGGTGGTCCCAATGGGAAGTATGGTCTCCCGAGAGCAGCCTAAGGCGTCGTTGTGCTAACCCAGTGTCATATAACATAGTTTTTCTTTGTTTTATATGTGCATAGTGTTGTTATCTGCTTTTCTTTTCTCCGTCTAAGAAAGTTTATTTTATGTAGGTGATTTACATTGACATTCATATGCGCTAGTGTTGCTTCTTAGTGCTCTTGAGTGTGTGTGTGTTTTTTGTCCTTGCATAACCCCCTCCCCCACCCCCCCCCCACTGTAATGCCTGAATGGCGCTGTGGGTACGAGAGTAAATAAATAAATCATTAAATAAATAAGCAAAAAGTAAGCAAGCGCATTTCGTTGCATCTTACTTCAAGAGGTCTTGCAACATTACGTGCATGGGGCGAAAGCGCACACTCTCCAAGGCCATGCATTTCATCTTACTAAGTTTTCGGCGCACACGCTCCCGAACTCTTGTCTAGCCATCATCCGCGCGCGTGGAGCCACGCGCGTCCCTTTCGCTTCTTGTCCAGCCGCGCCTCAATTTCGCTTCTTCTTTCCGCTAAGTTGTGCGTTTTGGCAGTGCAGTCTCCACCACGTGGTATCTGCCTTGGCGCAGTCCCAGGCGCTGACGAACGCAAGAAAAATTAAACATGCCATGCCGTGCCCCAATACGACGTTCAAGGGAAAGAAAACCTACATTAAAACTTTATACGCTTATGCATCGCATGGGAAACTCTGTAAGGAGATTCTCCGCATAGTTTGTCCTTTACAAGAAGTAGCCCACGCATATTTTCAGATGCCAGTTTCACAATATTTTATTTTTTAACACAAAAGTGTTTTATGCCGCGGTCCACCAAGACTTTCATGACGCATTTCCGTCGCGGAAGTACGTCAGGAAAATGAACGCCATCAGATGGCAAAGAAAAAAAAACTATAAGAGAAAAATTCGGCATATCCCACGCACCGTGGGAATCGATGTTATGCGAGATGCGCGAGATGGTGACTGTGGCGTAATTTTTCACATTGAGCAAAACGTTACGCACTGACGCTAGAGAAATGTGGAAGTGGTATACGCACACTCATATGCTGAAGAGTCGCATATGTATTTTCTAACCAGTTGTTTACAGTTGCGTAACGATGCCAACAGCAACGTGGGTGCTACCAACACCAGACGCGGTAAGATGACATGTACTGCTTATATTATTATTACGTAATAATAATTGTGGGGGTTTAACGTCCCAAACCCAAACTTATTATATTCTTCAATACTGGATAGCACGAACCAGAACAGGTCAAAGAATGAACACAGATGCACAGGACAGACGTAACCAGCAACTAAGATTCATTGAGGAAAGCTTCCGTACATACATACACATCCGAATGACACGCGCAGGCGCACTGCACCTTCGTTACACACTCTAAGAAAAAGACGAGTCAAAAGAGGGTCATGGAACCGTGACTCTCCTCGGGTGTCCATCTGACCCCTTTTGAAGGTACAGGCAGAAAAAAGAGTTCGCATTTGGGAAGGAGTCACTGGACCCTCCTGAAGCGCGTTTCAATTGGATTCGGTATACGGAAGAGCCGCCGTATACGCCATACATATCGCACGCTCGCCCTTTGGCGCCGCTGTGGCGCATTGCTCGGCGACGCAGACGGGGTTGGGCGCCGGGGTGGCGCGCCGCTCTCCTCTCTCAGTCGTCTCAGTCTCCTGTCTATTGGAATGCGTTGCGTGGATGAGTTGGTTGCGCGTCTTCGGTGGTGTTGACGCCGGCTCCGTGCACGAAGTGACGCTTGGAGGGCGGAATATTCATGGAGCTGTGGATACGGACAACGGGCGCCAGTTAACGGTGAGTGTACTGCCTTCGTAGGCACTAATTATACAGCTTTAGCTGGGCGTCTGCAGCAGCTCTGCGGAAGTTATCTGCCAGCCATTTCCAACAGCAGCCTGTGTCCGCGGGGCTGTTGCGGATGGCCAACTATAGCTGTCAGTTAACGAGTTGCCACCGTTATGCGCGTTGCTGTACAAGCTCCCATAAAGTGAGCGATGCAAACAATAATCGAGGGTCATTTCTTGCTGATCGCACGTCGTGTCTGCACTACTGACGGTGCAAGATGTCGTTTTGAGATGCCCTTTAGTCTACTTCATAATAACATTTCCATCGACCTTGAGTGTGCGGCGTGCTTCACGCGTGGGAACGTGAAAAAAAAAAAAAAGCCTGTGTACAGAACGCTCAGACGCACTATATGTAATGGTTTCGTTGGCTGAAAGACGGTAGTTTGAGGTGCAGATATAGTACGGTGGGCTTCCAGAATGTACGCGGTAGTCATTCAAGTTGGACACGCCTCGCCGGTGAAAGTGAAAAAGCTCTAGACTTTCGACGGCGCGCGTTGTTGCGGCCGCCGGCGTGCACTCTTTTCCCTCGTTTCTCTTTGCTGTTTTCGTGGTTGAATACAGTGCGATGACGTTGGGCGCTATAACAGAATCGAGTGAGTGTACGTGATTGTGGGAGTTATGTGCGCTAATTCTAGCATATCACATGTCTGATCTCGACGTAGACGGCGTACGCACGCGCTGGGTGTCGTTCGGGCCCTAGTACTCGCATCTGTTTATCTGAGTATTTAAGGATGGGTTACGTTTGTAAAACGTGCGGTCAATAACCGCTCACGGCATGCCCCTGGCTGCCGGAGGATGTGCTTTGTTGTTTTGTTGTTAGCCTTTATTATGTCTGTGTGAACCACTTGTGTAGGTTGTGCAAACCTTTACTGCAATTTCATTTTCTCATCATAATATCACGTTCTGCTTTTCAGATACCGTTTTTCATGGTGCTCACGCTGGACAGGAGCGACAACCTAGCAAGCCACAAGTCTGATACTTCCAGCCGTCACCACTTTTTGATTTATTCTTAATCACAAGGAATAAATATGGAAACATGATGGCGATTTCTGCTGTTCATTTAGCACCATATGACACTGTGCACATCACAGTCACACATTTTAGTTGGCTATACTCATAGAAGCATGTAAATGAGGAATACCCAAACTTCTTAATTGGAAATCACAGACCATCTTTTCGCGCTTTCTATATAACTTTGTTGGAAAATATGTGTTGTTTTGACGAGTTCTTTAAAATAATGCTAAAACTGAACTATTCTTTATTTACAGTCGCTGGGCAGAACGGCAAGTATTATTGGACTTGCTTAAAATCAATACTCCACTATTTTCAACAGTAGTCGCGCAAAAGTAGAGCAAGGATCGAATGAGTAGCTTAAAATACTTGTGGAGTCGCTTGATGCTTCGGTGTGGGTCCCTTGACCCCCCTAGGAGCGTTACCGGCAAGAGTAGTCTGACTCCCATGAGTGATAACGTGATCCTCCCGATGAGAGTCTTTGCACTCTTCCTAGAGGGTCAGGGGACTCTTCTAGAGCGAGCCGACCCTGACCCACCAAGAGAGTCACCGTGACTATTTAAAGAGAGTCCTATACGTGGCAAGTCAGAACTCTCCGAAAAGAGTCACGCATACTCTTTTTTTTCTTAGAGTGCAGTCACAGTTGCAGTTGTTACAGTTATGCTTGCACTTGTCTGTTATGATGGAGAACGCACGCACGTTTCACGAACCCGTGCTCATGTGTGGAAGGTGTTCTTGACAGTTCTTGACCAAGGTCATCATCACTGTTATCAGTGAGCACCAGCAGCTGGACCGGTGTTGTTATCGGATTCGTTCGTTATTGCGGCTATGAGGAGTCTAAGTGTAGTGAAGTGCGAGGTATAGTACAGCTGGCGGAAATCCTGGATGCCTCTTACGATCAAATGATTTATGATGCCCTCCTGTCCTGGACGTGGCAGCGAGGTCTATTGATGACCTGTCTACATCCAAGCCGTTTTTCATGCAGTATAAGGACCAGGCGATGTTGGGTCTTCTTAAATCAATGTTGAAGTTACCGGTTATGATGAGAGGCCTGATACTCTCGGCAGATTTATTGTAGGAAGCATTGGCCCCGGTTTTAGCGTAATCCACGTGGTCCGCAACGTGGACCACGTGGCTGAGTGGATAGTAGTCTGAGTGGATAGTAGTTGAGTGTCTCCCAGGGGTGTTCTGTCTTCAGCTTCCTCACTTTCTTTGCGTCCGCCGCGGTGGTGTAGCGGTTAAGGTGCTCGGCTGCTGAATCGAAGGTCTCGGGTTCGATCCCGGCCGCGACGGTCGAATTTCGATGGAGGCAAAATGCTAGATGCCCGTGTACTGTGAGACCTCGGTACAGGTTAAAGAATACCAGATGGTGAAAATTTCCGGAGCCCTTCGCTACGGCGTCTCTCATAATCATATCGTGGTTTTGGGGCATAAAACCGCAGCAATTATTATTGCGATAACAATTATATGGACACTCTCGGCTGATTTTTGCCGTCGCAGTCTGTCGGCGCCGTCACGGTGCCGGATATATATATATATATATATATATATATATATATATATCTGTATATATAAAAGGCACACAGAAAAATAAAGAAGAAGAAAAAAAATTCTGACGTACCCAACCGCGGATTCGAACCAGCAACCCCTCGCTCCCCAGCGCGCTGCTTTAAATAACACAGCCGCACGCCATGCATTCGCCGGCGAAATAACGGCGAGCTATTTATGTAGACCATGTACCGCTGGTGTTAAGGAAATCTCGGAGGAGCGTGAGCGTGTTTTCTATCACGCAACGCTCCTAATTTTCTTTCACTTTGAAAACTGCCTTTCAGTCGCGCACGACAAAGTGACCCTTTTCTGTACCCACTCGGGATATGGAAGGAAAAAAAAAAAAAGAACACCGGGAACACCTTGCATCAGACGCCCCCTGTGGTAGGAGACGCAGAGGGTAACTCCACGCGCCGCAGTTTAAAAGAAGAAGAAATATCTAAGAGCGTCTAAATTCTAAATTTCATCCATGAAACCGGAGAGGAGAAACATCTGGCGTCTTTCGTTAAGCAGCTGGCGTCTTTTCGTTTTGCTTAAGAAACATCTGGCGTTCTTTCGTCTTGCTTTTAGAAAACATCTGGCGTCTTTCGTTGGTTTATTTCATCAATCAACGGCGTTTTGAACAAAATTTTTATTGTTTAATCACGCACAGGAGAATCTCACCAGACACTACCTTGGAGGTAAACAATGGCTGCTAATGGGAATGAGAGACAGAAGAAGTCGGCTTTTAGCTAACGCTTACACTTCTACTTCTACTAACGTTTCCTACTGGAACATGCCAATGGCTGCTAATGGGGAATGAGAGACAGAAGAATTCGGCTTCTAGTTAACGCGCACGCTGCGAATTTTTTGTTGTTCAACAACGCACAGGAGAAATCTCCCACCGGCACCACCTTGGAGGTCAATATCTCGTACTAGCGTTAGGACTGGTTACGCACTACGACGGGGACGAGCGGGTGCCACTTTAAGGAGCTTCGCCCCTAAAAAACTCGCTGTTGCTACGACCGGCCCATTCGACGCGTTTCCTATAGAAGTCTAATTTGTGAACGCTTTAACACCGCGAGGAGGCGGCTTTAGCCCGGACCTCGCTCACAGCATGCATCCATATCGAAAAATAGCTCTCCGACGCTTGCCAGGGTCTGGCACCGCGTTCCCTGCTCGGCATGTGAGAATTAACGGCCAGGCTAGAGGGAATACACGATAGCGTTTCTGGTCGCGTTTCACGAAGCTTTGTAGGAGTGCATATCGAGTAACAGTATTTATTATGTGCTTGTTGCCAGCTTTTGCGCGGGATTCACCATATGCGGTATCCGCGTGCATGTTAAGAACTTCAGCTACCGCAAGGGTTAAATCTTGATCATGGGCGTTAGTTGTCGGTACAGAGATGTACCACTAGGCGTCAACGTGGGTGCGTCCACATGAAGCGGTGCTATATCTGCCAAACAGCAGCGGACATTGTACGAGCTCTCATATACCAATGCACTATAAACAGTCAACTACTTCTGTGACGACACGTTTCACTTTCGTGTTATATCGATTCCTATGACGGAGGGATCAGCCATCTTTTTTGTACTACGCATGTAAGGATTAAAAACTCCAAAAGACGCTTACCACTTGCTGTCGACTTCGTAATGTTGAGTAAGTAAATAATGCCTCAGATCGTACATGCGTACCTCGCTGTACACACATTTGTGTTTGTAGCCGAAGTTATGTTTCTCGTAACTTCGATACCATATCCAAATTTTCTGATAAGTGTGGAGCGCCTAGAGAAAGAATAATTACAAATGACATGAAATTACGCATCAACAAAACACAGAAGAAAAGAGATGTCGTCCGCAACCTTCTATGGTAAGCAGAAAGCCTTACAGAGCTACTACGCATCGCTATTCCGAAGAATGTAGTAGAAATTAACGTCTAAACAATGGATTCAAACAATCTGTCCTTGGAATATACGGGCAGATATAGGACAGAGGGAGGTTGAATAACAGTCTCGTACTGTTGCACACCACACAGATCGGCGGTTCGATTGCTGAATAACATGTGCCCCCCAAAACAGGCGATGTTTCACTATGTAACGCACGGACAGCATATGTAGTGTGTATCTGCAGAAAGATCCTTCCTCTGATGCTCATCAAGCTTATAGATTATGCAAATAGACGGTAGGAGTGAGCAGTTTCTAGAAATTATGGCGGACAGGACCAGTCGAATGGCGGCTCCGTGGTAGTTTAGCAGGTGAGGTTTCGTGCTCCTAAGCGCGAGTTCGCGGGTGCGATTCCCAGCCACCGTTACCGCATATTGATCGGGACCAAGTGCAGGAGAGCACGCGTGCTCTTAGATTTAAGTGCACGTTAAAGCACCTCAGGTGATCGAAATTTTTTCAGACTGCATCGCTATGGCGTGCCTTCTAATCATACCGTAAGTTGTGGCATGTAAAACCATGGCAATTATCATTATTAGCCTGAGGCCTCATGTTGTGCAGTAAATATTGCTTTTTGTCTAGTGGAAGTCCAGAAAAGGCAGATGTTCAGGGGAAGATGGAAGCATGAAAATGTGACAAATTCTTGAACACAGGGTGTCGCTGTAGCCGACGTTTCGACCAAGCGGACTTGACTTCTTCGAGGCTGCAACTGCTTTTCTTATCGCTTGTGTGTATATGCTTCGTGTCCTCTCCCACAACCCAAACAAAGGATGAGGAGAGGGCATACGCGAAAAAGTGGGGGAGAAGGAGCGGCCGGCGTGCCGAATCGGATGAGTCAAATGGAAGTCAAAATCCCCCTGAAAAAGAAAAAAAAGCGGGGGAGGGGGGAATTCTCGTGGAAGAGTAGAAGTGAAGCTAGACATTTTGCTGAATCACGGTTGTCACGGAAAAGCGCCACTTGACAGTGACAGTTTAATGGGGATAAGCAGGATTAGAAATCCCTAGAATAAAGGCTTAATTCTAACTTGTTTTCGTTGTTAATGTACTACATCGCATGGATTCAAGAGAACAATTTGAAACGATTTATACTTCTTGGCTGGAGTGTATTAAACTTGTGAATAAGGTATGACGCTTCATATTTTCAGTATATCTTCATATTTGCAGTCTGTGAACTTTTAGATCGTCGCAGTAGTGACCTGCCACATTAAAATACAGAGCCACGGCTTTCTTCGCCGTGTCAGCGCGATGCCCCTTTTATCTAACATTATCGGTGTGTCCTGTTTCGCCAGTGTGCTGTTTGCGACATTATGATCACTGGCTCTTTACCACGGGCTTTTGACTGCTTTTGTCTCACCCCATTCGGAATGCCGTCCCCTCTTTCTCCTCCACCCCCGTCTTCGCATGTTCCCTTTCGTCCTCCTTTGTTTAATTTGGAGAAAAGGGTATGAAGCATATACATGCACACGATAATTAAAGCAGTTGCAGCCTCGAAGAAGACAAGTCCGCTTTTCGAAGTGTCACCACCAGCTACAGCCCATGTTCATGAATTTTCCATCTTTTTTTTTTTCAGAGGCCACACCGCTGAGGTTATTTGGTCAACATGTTTTCGGTGATGATTCTTTAAAATCGCACGTATACTTCGGAGCCATTTGCAGAACTTTGCACGTCGGCATCACTAAAGGCCTGTAGAATGCCAGTGCACATAGCGATCTAAGCAGCTGTGCCAACTTTCGCTGTATTCTGCTTTCTCAAGGACTCATTCCCCGTATTCTCTTCGTTTAATAATAAACTTCTTCATAATCATAGTGGCACATGCCAAAACAGTCAGTTTTATTTACTGTACACATGACGGCGCCCATGACCTTGGGCATACAATGTGGCTCGTCTTGGTGTATTATATCGCGAATAATAACAAGATAATGCCCTAAGCCCGAGGACGTGGGTGCAATTCCCAGCCACTGCATCCGCATTTCGAATGGGACTAAATCGGAAACAACTGCCTCTTTGTATACAGGCGCACATTTGAGAAAACATGGTTTTAAAGATTCAGTGCAGTCATGCACTGCGGCGACCCTCCTAATCCTATCGAGGTATTGACATGTAAAACACCCGGATTTCATTTATACTTAGAGTATTCTTTAACAACTGTAGCCCTCTTAAGAATAACATTTCCCTAATACCTCACAGCTTACTTTGTATCCATTCATGTTTAACACTTAACTAACAAAGCTTCTGGGCACAAACCTACTGTACTCAAGCACGCGCCGTGGTAACCCATGTCGCTCGCGACTCGTTTCCATTAAATGATGGACAAGCAAGTGAAGCAACCCCGTCATATGACTTGTTTTATAGCATACTGCCATGAAATTTGAACCAGCGCGAGACAAAAATTAACTACGCTTCATTACAGTCAGTTACAAGCTAACAGAAATTATGAAGTCCAACTGCGGAACCATAAGGCTCATCTCCTTCACGTTTGTAAGACCTTAGTGCCGGTTTGTTTCCGTTGTAAGCATAAGCACATTAGCTATACTAACGGAAATACCAGGAATATTTTGAAATCAAAATCTGTTGTTCCTGTCAGGTATATCAGGTTTGGCGGACTACTGATCTCGTAGCCTGGTCGAATTTTACGGGGCCGCTCAAGTTTAGGACCCCAAACGAGCTACACTAACGCATTTGCGTATGGCTAATCAACTGTCATAATCACGCAAAGTTGCTTGATGTGATATGAGAGAAGTTAATTTTGGGGATCATCCGTGCAAATTTTCTTCGGGTCTAACAGCTAGGGCTGCGGACGGAGCTTTTATTATTGATTAGGTTGTTACTCGCAATGGAATATCCCGTGTTCCCCCATGTCAGACTGGGTTGATTACGATTCACGTACTGTCGGACAGAAGAAAAACGCACGGTAGTCTTTCGAGAAGCTGAATGGCTGTAAATTGCCATAATATGTATGAATTAGCGGATGAAGATGTTGTTCAGCGTGGGGGTTTTTGGGTATAAGACGTTGCGCTGCTAAGCAAGAGTTCATGTATTCATTTCACGGTGTCGGAACCCAGAATCCGATGACGACGGAAACGCAAAATCGCCCTGCACACTGATTTAGGTTGGCCTCATTGAGTACAAGGCCATGCAAAATTTCTCCGAAGACAGTCTTTATGAAGTGCCTCACGTAACGTTCGGTTTTTGGCAATTAAAACCCCACACTTTTACTTTAATTTTGTAAAATATTCCGCTCAACTCACCAGAAAAAAAAGAAGTCGACAACGTGATGCGAGATATACGGGACTAAATTCTGCAGTTGTGCGCACGATAAAGCAACATATCTCGTTTATTTCTGCAAATCAGTTACGCGATCATACGACATGAATGACTCAGATTTACGTCCTGCAAGAATAGGTGCACGTCATCAGGTAGGAACTTCAGTGCAACGCTAAACACCATGCTTCATTTTTGTCCAGAACACTACTATGCAAGATTAGTCGAACATAATGCATCTGCGCCGCTCACCGCTAAGGAGGTTCATGCTGGACTGCTTAGAGTTGCACCACATATTCACTTACTCCCTTTCACTGAAACATGCATTACAGGCATCAGTGAGCATATTTCACTAACACAGATAAGCTTTTTTTTATCCGTCCATTGCCAGTTGTGACTTATGCCAGCACATCACATGCTCAGTGCATATGCCTATAACAGGCAAACTGAGTGCTAATAAGCACATCAGGGCACGTGACACTGAGTGCGATAATAAATAGGCACTCTCTGCCAATTTTGCACGCTCGCATACTAGCTTTAGTTCCCTGAGAAGGTATACCTGGTAGTATTAGTGTGCTATTCAAACATCCGTGGCAAGCTATATCAGGAAGAATACATAAGCAAAAAAATTATGTTTGCGTAGGCACCAGAGATGTGGATCGTAGTAATAGTTGCTCTTATAGTCGTAGCTGTATACGGACAAATGAGCAGGTAGCTAAACAGACCCTCGCAATGAACCGTAGAAGTGCCGTTAAAGCTGTTGTAAGAAGGCAAGAAGTCGTCGGCTGTCGCCAAGTAAACGACACGAGGACGTGTAAGTCGTCTATCTTGGTTGCCTTCGGGCAATAATTAGTAGTCACATCATTAATAAGCCAGTCATGCACGCTTGAGAGTCTCATGTGTCACCACTCTTTGGATGCGCACTTTGCGTCATAAAACACAACGGTTTCCTGCGCCCTTCTTCCGAGAAGGATGCGGATATTCAGTGTGGAAAGTGCGCAGAATAAGAATAAGGCACCTCGTATCGGAAATAACATTACCGACATGCTCAGATGATGCGCGCAGTACATTTTACGTAATATTAACATCACTTTTTGTTGTTATCGCTGCCCAATACACTTGAATATATCACACTTTTATGGAAACAAATCTGTAATAATTCAATAGATTTATTGGGTAAGTTAAGATAGGGAACATTAGATGTGTAATTTCAATTGCAGCTAGCAGTAATGACTCGTGAAAAAGGCGTGTCGCATTGCGTTTGACTACCCTGCTAAGGAAGCTGAGACATAGCCGTTGAAGAAGTATATAGTTTAGACACATATCTAGATCCTGTGCTAATCGCAGAAAATTTCGCCGTATGTGAAATTACAAAAAAAGATCTCACTTTCATAAGGTCAAGGAGAGAGACCGCGTTAGCTGCTACTACGGCAGCAATCAGGAAGGTAAGCGTCGGCCAATACATTACACGGTCACAGCTGTTGCAGAAGCGATGGAACGAACGTGAGCAAGTGTTAAATAAAATGGTCGTCCTGGGGAAGAAGCACAATGCGCATTCTTGTCACAAGTGCTGCTCTGCCCACCTGGATATCAACAACACATGCAAGCAGTAACAGTACATGCATACCCTCTTAGAATCCACAAATGGCTTTCGGAACAATCGACTTACTCAATGTGTGACACAAGGGCAGTGAGTATTTTTGGTTAGGAGCTTCTGGGTTTATAGAACGCAGATTTATACGTAACCTTATTTCAAGATACGTACCTCAGACATTTTCATATTCCACAATGACGAGTACCTAGCTGGAAGCAGAGTCTGCCTAAGTAATTAGTGAAGGAATCGTTACCCACCTTTGCAGAGTGCAGTAAATTTTGCTGGATTTTCAAAGCGAATCCATGCCAGTGCCTAGAGGCGGATTTTGATCAAGAGCGGAAGGGTGATGCAACGCAATATGCGGCAAATTGTAAAACTGCACTAAATTGCTACAGTGCATGCAAAACGTAATGATATGTTACAGTCAAGGTAATCGATTATATGACACTGCTGGTGTATGGAAAAGCACAGAAGGCAAAACATACAATAGAAATGGTTGGTTGATCCCTCCGTCATAGGAATCGGTATAACACGAAAGTGAAACGTGTCGTCACAGTAGTAGTTTATTGTTTATAGTGCATTGGTATATGAGAGCTTGTACAATATCTACTGTTGTTTGGCAGATATAGCACCGCTTGATGTTGATGCATCGCACTCACGTTGACGCCTACACTCTCAGTACGGTCCTGGATAATAGCCTCCATATAGGCGGCATCCTTCTATGTACTGTTTATCATCACGGCTATGGACGGCCCGGCGAAGAGAAATATACGTTACTCTCTTTACGCGGCCTCGAACTGGAGAAGGGCCGCCTATATATGCAATCGCTGTTAAGCGGTTGAACTCCGTATGCGGCCCCACAGGCCGATGCGCGCGCGAGAGAAGCGACAGGGCAGACAGGGCGCGGCGAAGCCGGCGAGCGTCGAAACAGCCCGGCGAAGAGAAATATACGTTACTCTCTTTACGCGGCCTCTCTGATAAGCGGCCGAAGTCCGTATACGGCCCCGCAGGCCGATGCACGCGCGAGAGAAGCGAGAGCGCGCGGCTACAGTTCTAGCCACTGTAGCGCGGCGAAGCGTCGGAAACAACTGCACCACGCATGCGCGCGAAGGCGCGCGCACCGCGCTCGTGATTCCCGACGCGCTGCGCGTGAAGGGAAGGGAAAAAAAAAAAACAAGAAAGCGGAGGCGAGAACCGCGGAAGCTAAGTTGGCTAAGTTTCGCGCCATTTCGCGCCATCACGAGACTTGCAGGTGACGGAGGTTTGAGTCAACTGCGTCGGCTGCGCGCTTTGCGCCTGCCGCTGTGCAAGATGTTCTCGTCAATGGATATGAAAGGTGTGTATCGAGGGCAATGTACCTCACCGCAATGTGAGTGCGACGGATTTTGCCGCGCCGTGAACAATGAGCCTGCCGCACCATACCAGGCCGGTTGGTGTGCGTACTGCGGCCACAGTCCAGTACAACATGTTCGAATTGGTAAGTGGGCTTTTTTGTTTCTCTGATGGTGTCGTGATATCTGCTAATGCATGTGCAGGATGCAATTTTGCAGAGTGGACGAAGAAAAAAGAAAAAGGGGAGGAGGGGGCTACACATCGCCAGTTATGTATATACATATATCACCGTGTTGTACTGGCGGGGAACATTAAGCGCAGCAGTAACTACTCCCGAATTTGCATGCTTTGTGTGTCATCTTCGTTACATCCCATCGTAGATGCGCTTTTTCTCGGAATACAATACTTAACAGCCAGTCATCTTATCATGTGTACATACATTAGACAAGTTTGTTTTCATTTTACTCAGTTCATGGCTCGCATTTGTTTCGTGACCTAATTGTGGCATGCCAGCTTGTGTAAGTTTTCAATAATTGAAACCGCATGCGTTTTTCAGGGTCTACAGAGAAGGTGTTCTTCATGCCGCCATATGTGCCGCCCAGTCAATCGCAGGAGGCGATTGAAACTCACAATACCGGTTAGTGTACATCATTCTTATCTGAGATTCCACGCAGTTCTGTTAGGCCGCTGGTTCTAACTGGAGTTTAATCAGAGACGCGGTAATACACTAGCTTGGATTTATTATGCGACTGACGTGTACTAGGTAACTGAATTGTGAGGCATCTGCTTCCGACGGTATTGCCGCCTAATGCGTCATATATGAGCACTGGCAACTCGCATTTTGCCGCAAAAAGAGACTTATATAGCAATATCATGATGCTGCGAAGTAACACAATCACCTTTGAAACAAAGCTCTGAAATAGAGAATGGCACTCTTCCAGGTCATAATATGTCTTTGTCACTTCATTTGCCTTTACTGATAACCCATTTTTTGGTTGGAGCCCTTTGAAAGTCTTAATTTATTGATGATGTATGAACTTTTATTTATGAATGGATTTCAGTTCTGCCAGTTGTGTGTACTGCTCCTAGCCATGAAGAGAAAAGGTACACCTTGTTACCTCACCAATTAGCAAAGCATACATATATTCCATGAGAGTTTAGTTCCATGCAGTGTTACACTGCACAGTACAAAGTTTCCATTCAATTAAAATTAGAACTTATGGGTGTGTTTGCAGAAAGAGAAGGAAACGTGTACATAAACTATGTGTGAATAGTTTTCTTTGTTTGGTCTCTCTGACACAAGTAATGCAAAAATCAGTGGCACCATAAGGCTAATGACTGCTTGCACAATTAGAAAGACCGCACTTCCTGTTTCGTATACTGCATGACAAAGTTGAGTTAACCGAATGAGTATGCCCGTAGCTAGGATTTTTTTTTTTTGGGGGGGGGGGGGGCATCTGCTGAAGGCCTTGACTGTATGAGGAAAGTTGCTATTTTCATTATTTATTTTGATTAAAACACTCTCTCCATCAAAATTTTGAGGGTGGAGGGGACCTGGGCACCCCACCCCTTATGATATGAGGCATCAAGCCATTGAGCTAGCACAGTAGGAACCTACAGCTGACTGCTGCTGTGCCTGTTTTCCTTAAAGAAAAACTGAGTTCTGTTGGCTGTGTTTACTTTGTGAGCACTGCACTTGGGAAGCTCTGCAGTGTGAATTTCCCTATTATGAACCGCCTAGCCTATTGAAAAATTATATTCTTCTAGCTCTGTTCTAACTTATCACAGTATTTTTTCCTTAGCATGAGAGAGGTCTCGGCAATTAATAATTATTTGTGTTTGAATAGCTCATATTTTAACCAGGTTGTCTAACTTACCTATTGTATGATTTACAGCTTACCACAGTTTCAGGAAGCACTGAGTCACTGAGATGCAAGCGCATTTATCACTGTGCAGGTGTTGCTCAAGAATACGAACGTACTGCTACTGGAGGTGCCAGCACCAGCAGCTTGGTGATGCCTGCTTCACAGCATACCGGTGGGTGCCAATACAATTTGTAAAGATGCCGTGATACCATAAATTACTGCAGCATCTCTGGGGTGTCAATTTGTTGCCAGCGCACTGCTGATACTTACACTGTAACTAGATTTCATGAGTAGTTCTTTCAAAAACGTGAGAAGTGTCATAGCGCTAAGGATCACGGTCAGGGTATCTAGAAAAAGTGCATTTATGACAGCATGCATGACACAACTATAAGTGCCGGTGTCTATGACAACAGATCAAACATGCAGAATTACTACAATCAACCTGTTCCTTTATGTCGTGTTAAGGCATTTGGTTGATCAATCAAAGCGTCATGTTCCATACTAGCTTCTTCACCTACACTTTCTCACGTGTAGTTAAGCAGATCATCTAAAGCTCTAAAAATGTTCACTAAATTGATTCACCTAAAAATGTGTTGGGCTTGCAGTGAGTAATATAAATTCAGGCTGATCTCTCAGTTAGAGTACTCGCAGATTGAAACAGGACAATTAGGGCTAAGTAACGAACACATTTTTGTTTCCACTGTCTTCATTTCAGGTCACTTGGGTGTAATTTCGATGCAAATGCGTTGATCAGAGCCCATGTTATCTTTAGAGACCCGATTTGTCACGACGGGACGTGGTTATCTTGAGAAATTGTGCATACCAGTCGTTATACTTAAAAAATTTGATGTCGTGTTAGAATTCGTGAGTACTGTACACTGTTTGTGAATCGGTTTTGATGTTCACATTTTTTACTGGTACATTAAGCAGCGCAGGCTGTTCTTACTGATCTTTTAACCACGCAGGAGATGCTGTTCATCAAATGGCAGGCACAGAACAAAGCTTGCAAGGACCACAGCGAAACACCTCATATGGAATTCACCTCTGTACAATCTGCAGCTACCATCACAACTGATGCAAGGTCTAGTGCTGCTACAGAGACACCTGAGGCGTCCACGAGGTCAACCGCAGTTGCTACAACAGATGACGCGTTGAAGACAGCATCAGCATCAGCGATGGTAACAGATGAAATCCCGCCAAGCCTCGTAGGGCAGCATGTGTGCTATTATTGTGACTTTTTTTGTGGTGCATATACCTCGTTGCCTATCACACGAAAACTTATCACAGTGATTGCAAGCCATTGTTCTTGTGTAGCATGTGCAAAACCATGTTTGGTGTCATGACGCAGTACAGGCAACATTTTAAACATGTAAACAACAGACAGTTTGTTGTCTCCCAAACCAGCCCACACAGTGACAGCAGTGCTGAAGATACATTGAGGCTCACTCCTCCTCCACCACAAGAAAGCAGTCAAAGTGACAGCGTAGTTGCTAGATTGACAGGACTCTGTAGGCGGCTGGAAGGACAACACAGATGTCACAAGGTTGTTGTCGACGTTGTTGTTGAAGAGGTGAAGAAGATGTTTGATGTGACTGAAATGCCAATTGATATTGAGCAAATTAAAACTGACCGCCAAAGAAAGCGACACTATCAAAATTTGGGAATCTATGTGCCGCCAACTGAGGTAAAACTCTTAGGGAATGGCAAGGCTTACATTGTAAAGTTAGCAGACCTCCTTCAAAATGTCTTGAGGCACCCGGAAATTGTGGACTATGTAAGAAAGCCTTATAGAATGGAAAATGCCTCTGTGCTTAGTGACTTCTGGGATGGAACAAGGTTTCATTCACATCCCATTTTGCATAAGCACAAAGAGAATGTTGTTCTTCTCAACTTGTATTATGACGACATAGAACTTGCCAACCCAATTGGCACAAAAAGAGGAAAATTGGGTAAGCTCAGTGTCTTCTACGTGACCATCTTAAACTTGCCACCATCTGAGCGTTCTAAACTATCTGGAATTTTTTTGATGGGGACTGGTCACACAGCTGACCTGAAGAAGCACAGTGCCAGGTTAAAGTTTTTGGAAATTTTATTGAAGTGCTGAGAGCACTGGCCAATGAGGGAATGGTTTTTGACACAGATAGAGGTCGTGAAAGATTTTTTGGTACTGTAATGACTGTTACAGGAGATTCTTTAGCTGCCCATTCATTGGCAGGTTTTAAAGAATCCTTTGGCCCAACTGTATTTCGTTCCTGCCGAACTTGTGTTGAGCCGTCTTCCACTTATGCACAGCATGTCCGACATGGACAGTGTAAGCTGAGATCAGAGACTGATATAAAATTGCAAATGCAGCAACTAAACCAAGCAGCGTCAGTTGCAGACAAAAGCAGCTTTCTAAGGAATTCGGAATTAAGGGGGAATCAGTGCTGACTTCATTTCCTTTTTTTTTGTTGACAAAAGATGTATTATTGATCCCATGCATATCCTACTGGAAGGCACTATACCAAAAGAAATGCTGTTGCTCAAACAGTATCATTTGCTATA
>NW_023615310.1:0-58533 GCF_013339695.2 Rhipicephalus sanguineus
TACGAAAGACATTTCTTGTCTCTAGTCTGATTCTCCCTTTTCAAGCAAAATGTATTCGCGCCTCAGCTTCTGTACCTAAGCAATACATGGAAGAAATTGTGGAAGCCCACCAATGCTTTCGCCTCGCCGATTCTTCCTAGCCTACTACAACAAACCGAGCTCCTCAACCAGCTTTCGACGTAGAAAAGGAAGAACGGCTCAATAACCTGCTTTTGCAATACAAGGACTGTTTTTCGTTGTCGTCGAGAATTCGGGAAACCCCAGCCGCAAGACATCGCATCATTACAGAGGAAACTGCATACCGCTCTGTCAGAGCCCCTACAGAGTTTCGACGCGAGAACGCGAGGCCGTAAAGAACAGGTCGACGAAAGCTACGCGACGACAACAATCCAGGCGTCGAAGAGTCCGTGGGTATCTCCCGTGGTGCTAGTGAAGAAGAAGGATGGAACTCTACGTTTTTGCGTCGATTATCGTCGCCTGAACAAAGTCACGAAGAGGACGTGTACCCTCTTCCACGGATAGACGACGCCCTGGATCGACTCCACAACGCAAAGTACTTTTCGTCGATGGACCTCAAGACCGGTTACTGGCAAATAGAAGTCGACGAGAGAGACCGAGAAAAGACTGCCTTTATAACACCAGACGGCCTCTTAGTAAGGTCTGCCTGCTTTTCTCGGCACGACTTTTCAATGGGCTGTGGATACGTACTGCCGGCTTGAAGTGGCAGACGTCCTCGTGTACTTGCACCTTTGTGTTTTCCTCAACCGTCGACGAGCACCTTCGTCGCCTTGATGCTGTACTTCAAGCAATCAAGACCTCCGGTCTCACCCTGAAGCCTGAAAAGTGCCACTTCGCATACGAGGAGCTCTTGTTTTGGGGTCACGTGATCAGCAATGATGGCGTTCGCCCAGACCCGGACAATACAGCTGCCCATCGCTGCCTTCTCGCCACCCACCGATAAGAAGGCCATACGCCGTTTTCTCGGCTTCTGCGCCTACTACAGACGCTTCGTCAAGGAATTTTCACAAATAGCCGAGCCGCTAACGCACCTCACGAAGGCAGACGTGCCATTCAAGTGGGAAAAGGCGCAAATCGAAGCATTTCAAGAACTGAAACGACGCCTTCAGATGCCTCCGATACTAGCGCATTTCAACGAATACGCCGATACCGAAATCCACATCGACGCAAGCAGCGTAGGACTCGGCACCGTCCTTGTGCAGAAGACCGACCGGCTGGAGAGGGTCATCAGTTATGCGAGCCGGTAGCTACCAAAGGCAGAAATCAACTATTCCACAGCAGAAAAGGAGTGCCTGGCCGTCATCTGGGCTACATCGTAGTTTCGCCCCTACCTCTACGGCCGGCCCTTCGAAGTTGTGAGCGAGCACCACGCGTTGTGTTGGCTAGCTAACTTGAAGGACCCTTCAGGACACCTCGCACGGTGGAGCCTACGACTTCAAGAAATCGACATTACCGTCGCTTACAAGTCCGGAAGTGAACACTCCGGCGCTGAATGCGTGTCTCGCGCCCCCTCGACCCACCGCCGCAGGACGACAAGGAGGATGACTGCTTGCTGGGAACCATAAGTGCCGACGACTTCGCCGAACGACAGCGAGCGGACCCAGAACTCAGGGGCATTTTGAAAAAAGTGACAGTTTTACTGCAAGGGCGAAGCAATGAATGCGATAGCAAGAAAGGCGGCCCGTCATGAACGCCCTGCTACGCTGCAGAAACATTTACCGCGCGAGCAGACAGCGCAAGGGCAAGGTTCTCCCTGCGCAAATATTAGAAGAAGCCAGTGAGCTGGCCGACGACTTTTAAATGCTCCCGTTGCGCTCCCCGTGCCATCTGGCTGGTAATGAAGAAACGCTTATAAGCGCCTGCCGTCTCTGAGTCCTGCCAGCGGTAAAGGGTGTGTATATAACACTCGCCGTTAGCTACCTCAAGGATCTGCGCTTTCTGGCGTTGTGGTTAGCGCCACGTGTTGCAGACCGAGAGGTCGCTGGTTCGATCCGTGCTTCGGAAGTATTTTTCAAAATATTATTTTTGGGACTTTTACATATATATACATATTTATACATATACGGTGGATGACGGCGGCGGCAAAAACCAGCCGAGACTGTTCATATAATTGCTATCGCAATAATACGTCGAGGGGAGGACCACCGTTGTTCCGAAGATATTCACGCGGGCAGTGACGTCGTTTTTCTTGCGCAACGGTGTTGTGCTAAAGGAGAACGTCTCGTCGCTTCGAGCCGATTGCCTTCTCGTGGTGCCCTCAACATTGCGACCAGAGGACCTGCAGGCTCTGCATGGCGACCCGACATCTGCACACCTGGGTGTTTCTCGCACGCTCGCAAGACTACACGAAAAGTACTACTGGCCGCGCCTTGCCGCCGACGTCACTCGTTATGTAAAGACCTGCCTGGACTGTCAGCGACGCAAGTCACCGCCGACTAGGCCAGCCGGACTTCTGCAGCCTATCAAGCCACCTCGACGGCCATTCCAGCAAATCAGAATGGATTTACTGGGCCGTTCCTGCCGTCCAATACCAGAAACAAACGGATCGTCATAGCTATCGACTGCCTCACCCGCTACGCCGCGACAAGGGCCCTGCCCAGAGGCAGTGCCGCCGAGGTAGCGAAATTATTCGTTGAGAATATCGTCCTGCGTCATGGTGCCCCAGAGGTTCTCATCACCGACAGGGGTACGGCGTTTACTGCTGACCTAACTCAGGTAATACTGAGATACAGTGCCGGAAAATTGGCGCTAAACTAGAAAAGGACAACACAAAGAAGGAACACTTCAACAGAAGAAGTGTTCCTTCTTTGTGTTGTCCTTTTCTAGCTTAGCGCCAATTTTCCTGCATAGTATGAACCAACTAGCCCCTCAAGACGTCCTGAGATACAGCCATACAAGCCACCACCGGACCACAGCGTACCCACAGACCCACAGACCAATGGCCCCACCGAGCGGCTAAGCAAGACCATCGCCGATATGCTAGCCGTATATGTCGACGAGCCATATATGTCGACGAACACAAGACGTGGGATGCCATTGTTCCTTATGTGACCTGCGCATACAACACGGCCATGCAAGAAACGACGTAAATGACGCCGTACAAGCTGGTATACGGAAGGAGCCCGACAACGACGCTCGACGCAATGCTACCAACCGCCATCAACCAGGACGACCTCGACGTCGCCGCTTATTTGCGACGCGCCGAAGAAGCTCGACAGCTCGCCCGTCTGCGAATCAAGAACAAGCAGATTGCCTGCAGCCGTCACTATAATAATAATAATAATAATAATAAATAATAATAATAATAATAAATAATAATAATAATAATAATAGTAATAGTGTCCTCATCATTGCGACCAGAAGTCCTCCAGGTCTTACACGACGACCCAACGGCTGCACACCTCGGTGTTTCCCGCACGCTCGCCAGAATACAGAATGTGAGAAGGGCCTGGGGCCCACCTGCACCACTAATGTATTCGCCAGAATACAGGAAATATACTACTGCGCTAGTCCTGTGTTCTTTCTTGTCCGCGTCTTCTTCGCGCTGTTTTTTAACCATGGATTCTTACCAACTGGCTCGCATTCACTCGCTTTTTATACTACTGGCCACGCTTTGGTGCCGACGTCGCCGGCTACGTTAAGACTTGCCGAGATTGCCAACGACGAAACACACCGCCGACTAGGCTGTGGGACTTCTGCAGCAAATGGAACCACCTCACCGGCCGTTCCAGCAAATCGGGATGGACCTACTGGGGCCGTTCCCGACGTCGACATCCGGCAACAAGTAGACCGTCGTAGCAACTGACTACTTCACCGGCTACGCCGAGACAAAGGTCTAGCCTAGAGGCAGTGCCGTCGAGGTAGCCAAGCTCTTCGTGGAGAACATCGTCTTGCGTCATGACGCCCCAGAGGTCTTCATCGCAGACAGAGGTACCGCCTTTACTGCGGACCTAACTCAGGCGATCTTCAAATACAGCGAGACGAGCCACCGCCGCGCCGCCGCCTACTACCCGCGGTACAATGGCCTCACCGAGCGTCTAAATAAGACCATCGCTGACATGCTGGCCATGTACGTCGACGTTGAGCAGAAGACGTGGGACGCCGTCCTTCCGTACGTGACCTTCGCTTACTACACGGCCTTCCAAGAAACGACGCAGATGACGCCGTACAATTTGGTCTACGGAAAGAGCCCGGCGATGACGCTCGACGCCATGCTACCCAACGTCACCGACGAAAAAAACACGACGCCGCCGCTTACTTACAACATGCCGAAGAAGCTCTACAGCTCGCCCGCCTGCGCATCAAGACACAGCAGCACACCAACAGCCGTCGCTACAATCTTCGACGACGCCACATGGAATACCAGCCCGGCGACCGTGTCGGGGTCTGGACGCCAATACGACGGTGCGGACTGAGCGAGAAGCTTCTTCGACGATACTTCGGACCGTACAGGGTACTTCGACGTCTCAGCGCACTCGACTACGAGGTTGTCCCCGACGGCATCGCGAACTCTCAGAGGCGCCCAGCTCGACCCGAGGTCGTGGATGTGGTGCGCCTTAAACCGTACTATGCTCGTTAACGCACCTGAGTACTCTAATGTTTGCTTGCTTTATTAGTTTTTTTTTTAAGTATTGCATGTATTCATGTTCTGTTTTTAAGCAGCTGGACGATGCTTTTTCAGAGGGCGGCATTGCTGCGCGTCTTATTTTTCATGAGTTGAAGGTTCACCCACAAAGACTGTGGGCAACGCGCTGCGCAGGCCACGCCGCGATGTGTAAGAAGCTTCGCGATTGTTTTAGCACGTTCCGTTAAGATTGCGCGCCGCACGCGAATGTTCCAGCTTTGTCGAGAGATATCGCTGGAAAGTTCGATAGCGCTGTCAGGGGCGTAGCCAGAAATTTTTTTCGGGGGGGGGGGGGTTCAACCCTACTTTATGTATGTTCGTGCGTGCGTTTGTATGTGTGCGTGTATATATACGCAAGCAAAACCGAAAATTTCGGGGGGGTTTGAACCCCCCCAACCCCCCCTTGGCTACGCCCCTGGCGCCTGTATAAAAGCCGACGCGCTTGACCGATTGTCAGTTGATCGACGGACGCCGCTTTGTTCGCCGCAATCCGTGCTCATTGTGCATCGCTTGTAAAGTGCCTATTTCGTTTCTTGGCCCATGTTCGCGAAATAAAAGACTCGTTCTTATCCTGTTGACTTCTTCCTTCGTCTATATCACGACCACGTGACAATATAGAGCGTAGGTTGCGCGCGATGTCTCCGTCGGTGGGGGCGGCTTGCTTGCTTCGCCGTCCTCACCATCTCTCATCCTCACGTGCACTTCCCTTTCCCACCGCCTTGCTACGCCATATACTGTACAAGGCTATGCTTCGCTCTTCCAGCATGCTTGGATAGCCGAGTGGTTAGGACGCTCGCCTTCGGATCGAGGTTAAGCGGGTTCGAATCCCGCCTCGCAAAGAATTTCTTTCGGCAATGATTCCTCTCTTTCTTTATATCTTTCTTTTCATATCTCTGTTTGTTTTCTACCTCTGTACTCCTTCTTCCCTTCATCAGGACTGTTGTTACAGACCACGCCGTAGCGGTGAGCAGTGGGATTTGCCCAAATTCTGTGGCATATAGCCGTTCATGATGATGATAGTTTTGCGGCAGGGTTAACGTGAACGAGAAGGTGTGAGGCTCACACCCAGGCTTCGGCGAAGTACTCTCGTGACGCTCCTCACGTACAAGTAGAATGCGCGCTTAATTTACACATTTACAGAGCATTACAAGAAAACGTGGACAGACGCGCCTTTACATCACAAGCGCCCAGAGCACACTCGAGACGAGAGGGCAGCGAAGGCCAGAGAGAGCAACTCCGACAAGCTCCTCTTCTAGCGGTCGTGCACGCGCTCTCGTAAGCGTTCTTAGGACGCGGACCGCGTATACGAGGCAGGCCGGTGCGCGTTCCTTGACAGCGCACAGGAGGTTCTTGTGGGACGTAGAACGCGTATGGCAGGTACGCCGACGAGCGCCCTTGCGGACCGGTATTTTTATTGCCGGTTGTAACAGCTCGTCCGCCGCCGAAGAAGTCACGTAAGGCTGCAGAAACTTCGTAGTGCTACTTTTATGCCAAGGAAGTGCTTATTTTGAAATAAAAGGACGTCTTAGTGGTCCGCATCGCGTTAGCGCACGTCCAAATCACCCGCCTGAAACGGTATTTCGCACGTCACTGTTACCGTGCCTGTTGCCCGCCTTTCTGCGCGACGGTTGTGCACTGAGAGCGTGCACCATTCGGGCATCCGGCAACATCGCGTGCATGCGGTATTTTGTCGAACTTTCTGTCAGTGCGACTTCCACGAGTGGGCAAAATACACGCGGCAGTACGCGATACCCAAACTACCACTGAGACGCGACGGTGTGAGCGAAGCAGGGCGCCGGACGAAGCTCAGTTCGGCGAAAAATGGAACCTTTGTAACACGCGCGCCGTTCCCCAAGGCAACACAAAGAGGCTCTTTTTCCCATGAATCAAACAGAAACGAGCAAACAGCATTTTATTACGTGTCTTGATGCACGAAATGTTCTTTTTTTATTACAGGCAGTTTGATTACTAGTGATTAATTGTATTCGGACTCTCCCACGTCATCGGGATCACTTCCAAAATGTCCTACACGTGGCGCTCATCGTTGTAATACATTTAGCTTACTTTCTCGGTAAGTAGGGCACTGCTGTTCCTAATACTGCCGTTTTAGACGTTGTCATATATTGGGCTTTCACTCTGACATAAGTTATTACCTTTAGTGTCCCTTTCAGTGATAGCGTCCCAAACCAGACGAGTGGAACTTTTCACATGCTGACTATTGCCATAGACAGAAAGACGCTTTATAGCGTGTTCTTTGAGACGCGTGTCTGAAAGCCCGCATGGAAAACCCCGGACACTTCACAGAATTTCTGTCTACGGTGCAGCAACAACGGGATCCAAACCAAAGGATTTGTCTCCGACACACGGAGACAGGAGCGTCCCGAACGACCCCTAGCTGCATGCGAACGCCTTCCTCTGGCTCAAAATCTGACAGACATGAGATCGTTGAGGAAGTGCCCTTGTGGAACTAGAGGCGCCACACAAAATGCGCCAGATCCTCGCCGTCCCGAAGAGCTGTGCACTGGAAATCCTGGTATCACCTCGCTTTGTCCCCGCTTTAAGCGCTGTATTCCACAAAACTGAGCATTCCATTTTGGCCATCCTGCCCATCCACATCACTATATGCGGCCTGCTCATTTTCTACTTTGACGAGTGCTTGTGCACTCTTTCCTGCTCCCTCGAAGAAGTCTCATCTGCCCTGAGCCGAGAAGCCAATCTCTCTCTCTTCACGAGCGAGTCATTCACCTGCTCTCGGGCATGCTTGTGAGCCTGCCGCAACCACAGGTATACCAGAATCGGCGGCCACCAGCTGAAAGCTTTCTTCGCGGGCATACGCCGTTACTACCAAAGATACCTGTGTGTGCTCCTTCAATGAACCTATTTAGGGACAATTCTACCTCTTCATTGTAGCAAGCGCTTTTACGTTCAGGGCAATCTTTGTGCGGCAGTTTGCTAAGTGGACGAACGCGTGCTTTCTCTGTCTGGCGACAGACACCGTATTCATCAGCGAGCTCAGCCGCGCGTTCAATGTTTCTCTCTCCGGTCTATCCAGAATCCCTTCATTGTCTGTGCTCTGACCACCGGAGGTTTGGCCTTTGCGATAGTTCAAGCCGCAAGGGGTCAAGCTCCCTTTTTTGGCTTTCAGCTTCCTCTTTGCGCCTGGCGGTCTCTCTTTCAAACGCAAGGCCCTCTCGCTCTTCGTCTTCTCGTGATTAGCTCCCAGCACTCGGCAAGCTCCTCCTCATCCGCGCCAGAATCCTTAACTGCCTGTATTAAATGTGGCTGTCTATGCATATTCGCCACCTCAATCCCCAGCTCCTCGCACAACAGCACTCAATCAGGTTTCCTCAATGTTCCATTTCATGGTCAGCCCTGGCAGACTCCCGTGCTCAAACTGCCGTGAAGTTACCTCTAATAAACACAAGCCCTCACAAAGAAGCAACTAATCTACCCCTTCGGATAAGCATCACCATCTGTCCAAAACGCATGGCAGCATCCCTACAGAAAGTGAGCACTCACCAGCATCGGTACCAGGAAAGAACACGAACCGATCCCGCCGCTGCCAACCTGTTGATGTGACCGAGGAGGGGTTGAGGCGGGCACCTGGGCTCCGGTGAAGAGGGACTCTTGCAACGGTTCTCACGAACAAGTAGAATACGCCTTCAATTTACATATTTACAGAGCATTACAAAGAAAGCGTACAGACGCGCCTTTACATCACAAGGTCCCAGAGCACACTCGAGACGAGAGAGCCAGCGAAGGCGGGAGAGAGAGAGAGAGAGCGCACTCCCGACACGCTCCTTTTGTATCGGTCCGTGCACGCCCTTCTCGTAAGCGTTCTTCTTGGACGCGCGCCGATGCGCGTTTCTTGCAGCGCACTAGGAGGTTCTTGTGAGACGCGGACCACGCATTAGCAGGTACGCCGATGATGTCCCTTGCAAGGCGTTTCTTTGCATTGCCGGTTATAACAGTGTCGACATTTCACGGCCGGCTTAAAGGGCCCCCCGCCAGGTTTGACAATATTGTCGCGAAGCGCCAGTTTTAGCATGCCGATAGCCGCCTGCATGCGGCGTTATCATCTCGGATCGTGATGCGAGACGCGTCGCGATTATCTGGGATGACCGTGGCCTCGCGCGTTGGCGATGAGATAGGCCCATACTGCTGGCGAATGTATTAGCTGATTTTGGGGGCGTATCCCGAGCGTTCGATACAGCCTTAAAATAGAGCCCGGTGATTACAGCGTATATTCTGTTCCCCGACGGCTGCCGAGGACTTCGTTCGCCGCCGCTGAAGCCAAGGTGTGCATTTTGCTCTTATGGCGCAAGTCCGCCTAATAAACGGATTCTCTTCCACATCACGAGCTTCCCAGTCTCCTGTCTTCGGACTGCCGTCACGGCTACGTGACATCTGGTGGAGGTGCTGGGTATGCACAAGACCGATCCTGCAACAGCCACCGCAGAGAACAAGGACACCGAAGACACGGATACTCGAAGCAGCCGCCGTCTCCAAAACCTTGCCGCCTGAGGCTGGGACTGCTACCGGACCCCACGCGACCCCGAAAAGATTCTTCGACACCCACCATGAGCAACCCGACGACACCCACTCCTGTCATTCTGCAACAGCCCCGCGTGCCTCCAACCTTCCATGGTTACCCTACTGAAGACCCGGAAGAATGGCTCGACCAATTCGAGTGGGTGGCTACCATCAACAGGTGGAATGAAGAAATGAAGTGCGATATGTTTTCTTTTCCCTGGACGGCCCCGCTAAAACGTGGTACGAAAACACGAGACCACCCGGACCACCTGGGAATTGTTAAGGGCGTGATGTGCTGAGGACGTTCACCAGCATTATGCGAAAGAAAGGGCCCAACTACTGCTAGAATCAAGGACCCAACAACCTAACCGAGACTGTGAACATGTACGTCGAAGAAATGAAACGCCTTTTTCGGCGAGCAGACGAAAACATGCCAGAAGACAAAATGGTCGGTTACCTAATGCGAGGAGTGAAAGAGTCGCTTTTCGCCGGCCTGATAAGAAATCCCCCAAAACAGTCGGATGAATTCGCTCAAGAAGCGCGCCCATCGAGAGGACCCTGGATGCCCGGACTCGGCAGTACAACCGCCCGCTTCAGCTCCAATGCGCTCTGCTCGGAACCAATGACCACCACTAACGACTTGCGGGAAGTTATTCGTGAAGTGGTTCGAGAAGAACTACGCCGACTGCTACCGTCTGCCTCACAGCCCCCCCAAGCAGCATCTCTCTTGGACGTAGTGCGCGAAGAAGTCCAGCAGGCGCTTGGTTCTGCGTCAGCGACGACTGGAACAGAGGCCGAAGCCATGACATACGCCGCTGCAGTGCACAGCAGCCCGCTTCGACGAGACGCGCCCAGCCCCCCGCGACGGGAACCAGCAGCCCTAAACCGCCGCCCTCTATTCCCCGCCCACCCCACATACGAGCGACGCCCGAGCCTAAGAAAATGCGACGCCTGGAGGACTCCCGACGACCGTCCACTCTGCTTCCACTGCGGTGAGGCCGGCCACATCCTTCGACACTGCCCCTACAGGCGAATGGGACTGCATGGCTTCTCCTCTGGGGCACCGCGACCACGCCCTGGGCAGCGACCTCCGGCAATCGAAGATTACTTGCGCCGTACGGAGTACTTGTCCAGCCGTTCACCATCCCTTCATCCCCACGCTTCGAGTCCCCTGGCCGCAGCCCCACCACGGCTACGCGAGGGAGGTCCCCAAGCCCCCGTAGGGGAAACTGAAACTAGCAACCTTTGGAGGCGAGGTTGCTTCAGGACGAAAAGCCAAAGACCTTCCACCGGCGACCATGCACGACGACGACACCACCTCATGGACGACGACAACGATGGCGCGACAACGCTGGGACATTAGTGAATCGCCAATAAAACGGAAGCGGCAAGGCACAACAATAGTCAAAGTATCCGACGAAGTCGTGACCCGAACCCAAAACCAACGCGCAACTCCAGCCCACGTGTCACCGACCTTCAAGTATATATCGACGGCCACACGGTAACCGCCTTGATAGACACAGGCGCGACTACTCAGTCATCAGTGGGTCATTAGCAGCGAAATTGAAGAAGGTAAAGACGACTTGGGACGGCCCACAGATCCGCACAGCGGGAGGCCACATCGTCGCCCCATCGGGACCAATGTACTTCAAGAGTGACATTTGACGGACGCACATACCTTGTGACTTTCTTGGTGCTGCCGCAGTGCTCCCGTGACGTGATTCTCGGCATGGACTTCTTGACTCAAACAGAGCGGTTATCGACCTGTGGTCTAGGTCCATCACACTTTTCTCGGATGAGGCTATAAATTCGTCCTCGCCACTGCACAATCGTACGGCCCTCCGTGTGCTCGAGGATGACGTGAGCATCCCGCCCCGATCACTGCTCTAGTCACGTAACCGCTGCCACTGCCGAAAACATCCATTGGCATCGTCGAAGGTAACACACAGCTTTGCTGGGACCGAGATGTTGCAATCGCAAGAGGACTTGCGGATTTCCGCAATGGACCAGCTCAGTGCTGCTAACGAATTTCAGCCAAGAGCCACCGTCGCCATATCCAAAGGCACGACCATTGCCTTCCTCGAAGAAATTGTCGAAGTGAGCGACGCCCTCGTCCTTTCAGACCGGCATCCACGACCCCACATATCCAAAACTCGGTGTCCCGACATTCGACATCAACCCTTCCCTGCCCCAGCACAAGCAGCAACTGCTCCAGAACCTTCTTCAAAGTTACGACGAACTGCTTCGCTAGCTCTTCACAGGTCCGACCAACTTCTGTTGCAAAACATCGAATTATAACCCAAGAAGACACCCGCCCTCTCCACCAAAGCCCTTATCGTGTGTCGGCACGTGAACGCGAAGCCATCCGAGAGCAAGTTGAGGAAATGTTACACGACGATGTAATTCAGCCATCTAAAAAGTCCATGGGCAGCACCGGTCGTTCTTGTCAAAAGAAAGACTGCAGCCTCCGGTTTTGCGTCGATTACTGGCGATTAAACAGCGTCACCAAGAAGGACGTCTACCCCTTACCCCGGATCGACGATACTTTTAGACCGTCTGAGCAATGCAAAGTACTTCTCGTCCATGATCTGAAAACAGGGTATTGGCAAATCCAAGTTGATGAAAGAGATCGAGAGAAGACCGCCTTCATCACGCCGGATGGGCTGTACGAGTTCAAAGTGATGCCATTTGGACTTTGTTCCGCTCCAGCAACCTTCCAGCGTCTAATGGACACAGTACTGGCAGGCCTCAAGTGGCAAATATGTCTGGTGTACCTGGATGATGTTGTCGTCTTCGCCGCCAACTTCAGCGATCACCTCAAAAGGCTACGGACTGTATTGGAGGCAATCAAGTCATCAGGGTTGAGGCTGAAGCCAGAAAAATGTCATTTCGCCTACGAAGAGCTGCAGTTCCTTGGCCACATTATAAACAGAAATGGGGTACGACCCGATTCCGCAGAAAACAACCGCTATCGCACAGTTTCCCCAGCCGGAAGACAAGAGAGCGGTGCGCAGATTCTTAGGGCTGTGCGCGTATTACCGGCGGTTCGTTAAGAACTTCTCGCACATTGCGGAACCTTTGACACAGCTCACAAAATCAGACGTGCCCTTCAAATGGGAAAGCTGCGCAACGCGACGCATTCAAGGAACTTCAGCAGCGTTTGCAGTCACCGCCGGTGCTAGGGTCACTTGATGAAAATGCCGAAACTGAGATACATACGGACGCCAGCAGCTTGGCGTAGGCGCCATTCTCGTCCAGAAGCAGGAGGCTGCGAGCGAGTTATGGCGTATGCAAGCCGGTCATTGTCAAAGTCGGAAGCGAACTATTCCACGTCTGAAAAGGAGTGTCTTGCAATAGTATGGGCCACGTCAAAAATTCCGCCCATACTTGTATGGAAGACCCTCAAGGTTGTAACTGATCATCACGCGGTTGTGCTGGTTGGCAATCTAAAAGACCCTTCCGGCCGCCTCGCTCGATGGAGCCTACGGCTGCAGGAATTTGACATCAAAGTGGTCTACACTTCTGGCCGTAAGCACTCCGACGCAGACTGCCTGTCAAGAGCCCCCGTCGGCGCACCCCCAACGACGATGATGGACGATGCCTTTCTGGGCCCATCAGCAGCAGCACATTTGCGCAACAGCAGCGCTCAGATCCGACCCTACAACAGCTGATCAAGTACATCGAAGGCAAGGCGTCATGCCCCCTGCACCGTTTCAAGCGTGGTTATCTTCCTTCTTTATGAAAACGGATGGTCGTCAAAAAGAACTTCGCACCGAATAAGGTAGCTTACCTCCTTGTCGTTCCAAGCAGCCTCCGAGAAGAAATTCTGCAAGCGTTACTGATGAACCCACTGCTGTCCACAGTCGTTTTACACGTAACTCCGCAGAATCCCAGGACAGTATTACTGGCCCGTCTCTGAAGCAGATGTTGCGCGATACGTCAAGAGTTGCCGTGAATGTCAGCGCCGGAAAAGACCGCCCAACAAGACCAAGCTGACTTCTACAGCAATTCAACACCATCGACACCATTCCAGAATTGGTATGGACCTGCTTGGACCCTTCCCCACGTCAACCTCCGGTAACAGTGGAGTATATTGGCTACCGATTACCTGACCCGATACGCTGAAGCAAAGCTCTACCGAACGGCACAGCAGTAGAAGTCGCCAAATTTTCGTCGAATCAATTCTCCTCCGGCACGGCGCCACTGAGGTACTAATAACAGACGTGGAACGGCGTTTACGGCGGATCTCACGCAGGCCATCCTACATTACAGTCATACAGATCATCGAAGGACTACGGCGTACCACCGCAGACAAACGGCCTCACAGAACGCCTGAACAAGACCATCGCAGACATGCTCGCGATGTACGTGGACACAGAGCACAAGACCTGGACTTAATACTACCGTACGTGGTCTTCGCCTACAACACCGCGGTGCAGGAGACCACCAAAATGACACCCTTTAAGCTTGTCCATGGAAGGGACGCCACTACTACTCTGGACGCCATGCTGCCTAATGCCACCGACGAAAACAACCTAGATGTAGCCTCATACCTTCAGCGGGCAGAAGAAGCCCGGCAGCTTGCGCGGCTACGCATAAAAGGATCAGCAGCGCACCGATGCCCGCCGCTACAACCTCCGAAGGCGCGAAGTAAAATACAAGCGAGGGCGACAGAGTTTGGGTTTGGACTCCCATTCGACGCCGCGGGTTAAGTGAAAAACTCCTGCGCCGTTATTTCGGTCCGTACAAGGTCATCCGCCAACTTGGCGAACTCGACTACGAGGTAGTCCCTGATGGGGCTAGCGCATCCCAGCGACGCCGCTTCCCGACCAGAAGTGGTGCATGTCGCCCGCCTAAAGCCTCACCATAGCGCGCTAAAGGACGCTTTCTGTTTGCATTTCTAGTTTCTTTTTTGTGTGTATGGTCTGTGCTTATTTCCCCTATTGCCTTTTGTACCTGCTGTTTTGTTGCTTTTTTAGCATCGGGTCGATGCTTCTTTGAAGGGGGAGTAATGTCGCGAAGCGCCATTTTATGCATGCCGATAGCCGCCTGCATGCGGGCCTTATCATCTCGGTCGTGATGCGAGACGCGTCGCGATTATCTGGAATGACCGTGGCCTCGCGCGTTGGCGATGAGATAGGCCCATACTGCTGGCGAATGTATTAGCTGATTTTGGGGGCGTATCCCGAGCGTTCGATACAGCCTTAAAATAGAGCCCGGTGATTACAGCGTATATTCTGTTCCCCGACGGCTGCCGAGGACTTCGTTCGCCCCGCTGAAGCCAAGGTGTGCATTTTGCTCTTATGGGCGCAAGTCCGCCTAATAAACGGATTCTCTTCCACATCACGAGCTTCCAGTCTCCTGTCTTCGGACTGCCGTCACGGCTACGTGACAATATTGAGCTGAAGAGCGCAGTGCATACACTGGGCGTTCACGATCACGTCTGCCAAAATTTGCAAAGCTACGCGCCGCGGAAATGGGTGAAATTTCGAGCTGAACGCTGCTGCCCTTTCTCTTGCGGGCGTGCGCACAGAGAATGAGGGATGATATACATGAGGGAATGGCCCTACGTAGACGACTGTGCTCTGACGTCGCCAACAGTAGCACGTGACACTGCGATAATTATTTGACACGACATGTGTAGTTTGTGTAATTTTTTGCTTGAATAGATGAATAAAACTTGAGAGAAATAGTGAGACACAAAAAAGGAAATGTGTGCGTCTTTTTAATTTCTTTCCCGTGAACTGCAGCGAGATGCGGGGCTAATGTGCCTCCGTTTTGCATGCGTTCGTGCTCCTGTGGTTAGCGCATCGAGCAGACGCCAGCCCTGGAAACGAAAGTAATGTTCTAGCTTGTTTGAGCACTCATTATGCTCATTTATTCTACCAAGTCCAAGTAAACGTCTGTGCGGCACTGGCTCATGATACCGCCATCTCGTGCCCGTACAAATGTCGCAACTCTCATGCCCGTCCCGCAGAAAGAGGCAGTACACCACAGAGAACGCCGACACAACGCCGACGGCCGCTACATAAAAAATGGTAGCGGCCGTGCAACGCCGCTCGTGTGCCCGGGCACGTCATGCGCACGTGACCATGCATACGCATGACGTGTTCATGCGTATGTGTCAAGTGAAGAGAGTAGGGAAGGGATTTGGCTTGCGGAGGCTACACGGGGCGAGTGGCAAGGGTTTGAAACTCGCCTCCTCGCGTCATGGTTTCGCGCCGCTACAAATTATTGTTTTTCTCAGCTCGTAATGGACCGATTTCAAAAATTCTTGCGGCATACTGCTCTTCATTCAGCGCACAACAACGTCCAACGTCTAACCAAAGTTTGCTTTGTGGCCTGGTGAGGGCCCTTTAAAGGGACCGACAACCAATTTTTATGGAGCCATTTTTTTTAGCGCAACAGAAATCTTACCGGTGATAGTGTCGAATCACAGAACTGCAATGTGAAAAATGCCGCGAAACATTCGTAACCTGATTTTTTTCAATCTGCGGCGAATATGAATTCGCAAACACAAGTGGCAACCCATGCTGCATACAGTGAGCGCAAGAGCGGTTCATATTCGAGCGCGGCGGTTTGCTGCGCATGCGTGCGCTCCGCGCGCATGTTCCAGTGTGCACTCCGCGCTCGACATCTTCCATTGTTTACCGCGAAGGCAGCGCCACTTCTCACCGTACAACTCTTTTTACCTCGTAAGCAGCACAAAATAGAGCGGCGGTAGATAATAACATACATACTCTAATTTTCAGGACTTACTATGCGGCGAATGACAGCATGAGACTACGTAACTACGTGCAGCAAAAAGTGATCGACTCCGTAATCCAGCTTCAAGGCTCTTCCGCTAGGCTGCGCGACATACCTGTTTGTTACACTTAAGCACGATTTAAGAATAGAAATCCTACTGACAGCGCGAAAAGGATGCTGGAATCTGTCACTATATATTACTGTCTTTTCATTTCTACCAGGATCTAAATACACGTTGTGACCAGTTGTCGGTCCTCACTCTTAATAAACACAATGTGAAGAGAGCGCTCTGTTCTCTGTCTATCTATTCTTATTGCGCTCCCTGTTGAAACTGAACTCGTGCTGCAAATCACTTTCCTGCTACAATATCTGCTGCCAAACGCTGTTGATGATTCCCATTCGATTTGCGAATGAAAAATAGGCAGAGTAGACCACTGCCGAACACCCAGTATTCATTGTACCCAGCATGTCTGGTCAACTGTTACTACTTTAGGAGAACTTGCGTTTGGCCTAGTTGGTGCTTACTGTTGACATTTTTGACCGCACAAAAAAGACGAGGACAGACGGACGACGACACGGGCGGTAAACTTTCAACTCATTTTATTCAGTGAAAGACGTAGCAATATATAGCGAGTTTTGACATGCGCAGACACAGTTACGTCCGCTCATCAGTCCTAGTGGGACAGCCACCTGTCCAAGAAAGACATTTCCGATTGAAATAATCTGATAGAGGTGTCACTGACACAATCATCATTTTCTTTCTAATAAAGTAAGCTTCTAATAGCTCTCGAGCTTTTTGATCTGGCTTCTGCCAGAATCTTTATCCCTTGAAACCGTGGTTCACACGTGCAGTCTTACAGTGCGCAGGCAGGTGCGCGAAAACGTCTCCTTTCTTTAACCTTTGCTCGTGTTCCCTGGCTCGATCATTTAGGCACCGCCCCGTCTGCCCTATGTAGGACTTGCCGCACGTCAGGGGGATTTCGTACACGACTCCTGTAGAGCACTTCGCGTACGGCTTTGCATGGTTTTTAACCGCAGCCGAGACTTCTTTAGGTTCACTGGAGGTACGGGGGCAGAGCCGCGCCAGCTTGAATGGCGCCGAAAAAAACAAGGGGGACACCATAACCTGCCTGCTACCTTCCTTAGGTTGTGGCTGACCTTGTGTATATAAGGCACCACTTCAGGTCTTACGGTAAGAGGAGTCGTCCTCGTCCTTGCCTCCCTCCTCGAACCTTTCACCTTCTGCAGAAGTGTTTCCACCACCTGGCGTCACCAATCGTGTCAGGGAACCCAGCCGTCTTGAGACGGGAAATATGATTGTCAAAAGCAATCCTGCATTTGTGAACGCACGACTTCCTGAGAGCCGACTCTAAACAGAGCATAGCAACTCCCCCCTTTTCACAATCTTTGACTGGGCAGAATCAATAGGGCACCAAACCCTTCTGTGCCCGAGGAAAATACTGCCAGCAGGCATGACCATGGCCAAAAGAAATGCTTAGGTCCAAAAACGCAGGGTATTCTCAAGTGGAAGCTCATGAGTAAAAGAAAGACCTTTGCCAAGGACGTTTAACATATCCAGAATGACATCACAGGTGGTTAAAGTTCCTTGCTCGTTAAAACAATTAAAAAATCGTCCATATATCTAAAAACGGTTAAAATGTTTAAAAACGCATTGCCTTTAAAAGCTTCCTCGAGCGCCTTGTCAATGTAACCTAGAAATATATTACACAGTAGCGGCGCAATACACAACCCGATGCAGATGCCACGCTTCTGTAAAAAAAGCTGTTCGTCAACCTGATAAAAGTGCTATTAAGATAAGTCTCTAAAAGCGTTAAAAAATGTTCCACCGAGATACCAACTGCGTTCTGGAAAGGAATCGAGCCATTTTCGTCAACGCACATCCTAACCGCCCTAAACAGGTCGCTATGTGGGATGGAGTAAAAAAGATCCTCCACATCTACAGAAAAAGCTGGGCCTATGGCCTGGTTGTTCCTAAAAAGGCAACAACATCATCTGAAATTTTAGTCAAAAGGGATCGGTAATAACAAGACTCTTCAAACTCTTAAGAATGAAGCGACTAACATGTAGCTGCCAGGTTCCACGCTCGCTAACAATTGTTCTGAACGGAATACTGGGTTTATGTGTCTTCGCCGTGAAGAAAACACTTAAGGCCTTACTCGTAGTGCTACTAATGTCACTGGCTAGTCTATCTAGGTTAAAAGACTTGGACATATTTATAACCTTGCTCTTTACCCTAGCTTCAGAGCTTTTTATAGGTTTAAAATTCTTCCTCAAGGCCTCAGAGGCCTTTGTGCCAAACAACCCTCTCGGAAGGACTACAAACCCTCCTTCCTTATCTGCTTCCAAAATAACAAGGTCATTATCCTTACAAAAGGTCCGAAGTTATCCTTACAAAGGGAAAGGTCCGAAGTTCAGCGTCGAGGCGCTGGTTCCTGCCCATGAACTGGCTGCTTTAAATAGACGTGTGGCGAAGAAGGCCCCGCAGGAAGACCATGACAGGTGCCTGCTAGAAGGTGTTGACTGTCTTACCAAGAGTGTTTCCTGCCCGTCTTCTAATCGTACTGTATCCGTTATACATAGGACTTTGAACTTTTGTAAGGATAATGACCTTGTTATTTTGGAAGCAGATAAGGAAGGAGGGTTTGTAGTCCTTCCGAGAGGGTTGTTTGGCACAAAGGCCTCTGAGGCCTTGAGGAAGAATTTTAAACCTATAAAAAGCTCTGAAGCTAGGGTAAAGAGCAAGGTTATAAATATGTGCAAGTCTTTTAACCTAGATAGACTAGCCAGTGACATTAGTAGCACTACGAGTAAGGCCTTAAGTGTTTTCTTCACGGCGAAGACACATAAACCCAGTATTCCGTTCAGAACAATTGTTAGCGAGCGTGGAACCTGGCAGCTACATGTTAGTCGCTTCATTCTTAAGAGTTTGAAGAGTCTTGTTATTACCGATCCCTTTTTGACTAAAAGTTCGGATGATGTTGTTGCCTTTTTTAGGAACAACCAGGCCATAGGCCCAGCTTTTTCTGTAGATGTGGAGGATCTTTTTTACTCCATCCCACATAGCGACCTGTTTAGGGCGGTTAGGATGTGCGTTGACGAAAATGGCTCGATTCCTTTCCAGAACGCAGTTGGTATCTCGGTGGAACATTTTTTAACGCTTTTAGAGACTTATCTTAATAGCACTTTTATCAGGTTTGACGAACAGCTTTTTTACAGAAGCGTGGCATCTGCATCGGGTCGTGTATTGCGCCGCTACTGTGTAATATATTTCTAGGTTACATTGACAAGGCGCTCGAGGAAGCTTTTAAAGGCAATGCGTTTTTAAACATTTTAACCGTTTTTAGATATATGGACGATTTTTTAATTGTTTTTAACGAGCAAGGAACTTTAACCACCTGTGATGTCATTCTGGATATGTTTAAACGTCTTGGCAAAGGTCTTTCTTTTACTCATGAGCTTCCACTTGAGAATACCCTGCGTTTTTTGGACCTAAGCATTTCTTTTGGCCATGGTCATGCCTGCTGGCAGTATTTTCCTCGGGCACAGAAGGGTTGGTGCCATATGATTCTGCCCAGTCAAAGATTGTGAAAAGGGGAGTTGCTATGCTCTGTTTAGAGTCGGCTCTCAGGAAGTCGTGCGTTCACAAAATGCAGGATGCTTTTGACAATCAGATTTCCCGTCTCAAGACGGCTGGGTTCCCTGACTCGATGGTGACGCCAGTGGTGGAAACACTTCAGCAGAAGGTGAAAGGTTCGAGGAGGGAGGCAAGGACGAGGACGACTCCTCTTACCGTAAGACCTGAAGTGGTGTCTTATATACACAAGGTTAGCCACAACCTAAGGAAGGTAGCAGGCAGGTATGGTGTCCCCCTTGTTTTTCGGCGCCATTCAAGCTGGCGCGGCTCTGCCCCCGTACCTCCAGTGAACCTAAAAGAAGTCTCGGCTGCGGTAAAAACCATGCAAAGCCGTACGCGAAGTGCTCTACAGGAGTCGTGTACGAAATCCCCCTGACGTGCGGCAAGTCCTACATAGGGCAGACGGGGCGGTGCCTAAATGATCGAGCCAGGGAACACGAGCAAAAGTTAAAGAAAGGAGACGTTTTCGCGCACCTGCCTGCGCACTGTAAAGACTGCACGTGTGAACCACGGTTTCAAGGGATAAAGATTCTGGGCAGAAGCCAAGATCAAAAAGCTCGAGAGCTATTAGAAGCTTACTTTATTAGAAAGAAAATGATGATTGTGTCAGTGACACCTCTATCAGATTATTTCAATCGGAAATGTCTTTCTTGGACAGGTGGCTGCCCCACTAGACTGATGAGCGGACGTAACTGTGTCTGCGCATGTCAAAACTCGCTATATATTGCTACGTCTTTCACTGAATAAAATGAGTTGAAAGTTTACCGCCCGTGTCGTCGTACCTCCCTCTGTCCTCGTCTTTTTTGTGCGGTCAAAATGTCAAACAGTATAAGCTTCTATCCTTTAGAAACGATCTATTCTGCGATTTGACGACGTTTCGTCGCGTTTGGAGAATGTTGCATTTTTGATTAAACATATAAGGTTCTACCCTTCAGGAACGACCTATTCTGCGATTTTACGTCGTTTCATAGTGTTTGGAGACGATTGGAGGTGGTGGAAATTCTCATCAAAGATATGAGCATCTACCGTTCAGAAACGCTTTATTTTGCGATTTCACGACGTTTCGTCGCGTTTGGAGACGATTGGAGAAGGTTGTATTTTTGATTAAACGTATAAGCTTCTAGCCTTTAGAAACGATCTATTCTGCGATTTGACGACGTTTCGTCGCGTTTGGAGACGATTGGAGAATGTTGCATTTTTGATTAAACATATAAGGTTCTACCCTTCAGGAACGACCTATTCTGCGATTTTACGTCGTTTCATAGTGTTTGGAGACGATTGGAGGTGGTGGAAATTCTCATCAAAGATATGAGCATCTACCGTTCAGAAACGCTTTATTTTGCGATTTCACGACGTTTCGTCGCGTTTGGAGGCGATTGGAGATGGTTGTAATTTTGATTAAACGTATAAGCTTCTAGCCTTCGGAAACGACCTATTCTGCGATTTGACGACGTTTCGTCGCGTTTGGAGACGATTGGAGATAGTTGTATTTTTGATTAAACGTATAAGCTTCTAGCCTTTAGAAACGATCTATTCTGCGATTTGAGGACGTTTCGTAGCGTTTGGAGACGATTGGAGAATGTTGCATTTTTAATTAAAGATATAAGCTTCTATCCTTCAGGAACGACCTATTCTGCGATTTTACGTCGTTTTATAGTGTTTGGAGACGATTGGAGGTGGTGGAAATTCTCTTCAAAGATATGAGCTTCTACCTTTCAAAAACGCTTTATTTTGCGATTTCACGACGTTTCGTCGCGTTTGGAGGCGATTGGAGATGGTTGTAATTTTGATTAAACGTATAAGCTTCTAGCCTTTAGAAACGATCTATTCTGCGATTTGACGACGTTTCGTCGCGTTTGGAGACGATTGGAGAATGTTGCATTTTTGATTAAACATATAAGCTTCTACCCTTCAGGAACGACCTATTCTGCGATTTTACGTCGTTTCATAGTGTTTGGAGACGATTGGAGGTGGTGGAAATTCTCATCAAAGATATGAGCTTCTACCGTTCAGAAACGCTTTATTTTGCGATTTCACGACGTTTCGTCGCGTTTGGAGACGATTGGAGATGGTTGTATTTTGATTAAACGTATAAGCTTCTAGCCTTCAGGAAACGATCTATTCTGCGATTTGACGACGTTTCGTCGCGTTTGGAGACGATTGGAGAATGTTGCATTTTTGATTAAACATATAAGCTTCTATCCTTCAGGAACGACCTATTCTGCGATTTTACGTCGTTTCATAGTGTTTGGAGACGATTGGAGGTGGTGGAAATTCTCATCAAAGATATGAGCTTCTACCGTTCAGAAACGCTTTATTTTGCGATTTCACGACGTTTCGTCGCGTTTGGAGACGATTGGAGATGGTTGTATTTTGATTAAACGTATAAGCTTCTAGCCTTTGGAAACGATCTATTCTGCGATTTGACGACGTTTCGTCGCGTTTGGAGACGATTGGAGAATGTTGCATTTTTGATTAAACATATAAGGCTTCTACCCTTCAGGAACGACCTATTCTGCGATTTACGTCGTTTCATAGTGTTTGGAGACGATTGGAGGTGGTGGAAATTCTCATCAAAGATATGAGCATCTACCGTTCAGAAACGCTTTATTTTGCGATTTCACGACGTTTCGTCGCGTTTGGAGACGATTGGAGAATGGTTGTATTTTTGATTAAACGTATAAGCTTCTAGCCTTTAGAAACGATCTATTCTGCGATTTGACGACGTTTCGTCGCGTTTGGAGACGATTGGAGAATGTTGCATTTTTGATTAAACATATAAGGCTTCTACCCTTCAGGAACGACCTATTCTGCGATTTTACGTCGTTTCATAGTGTTTGGAGACGATTGGAGGTGGTGGAAATTCTCATCAAAGATATGAGCATCTACCGTTCAGAAACGCTTTATTTTGCGATTTCACGACGTTTCGTCGCGTTTGGAGGCGATTGGAGATGGTTGTAATTTTGATTAAACGTATAAGCTTCTAGCCTTCGGAAACGACCTATTCTGCGATTTGACGACGTTTCGTCGCGTTTGGAGACGATTGGAGATAGTTGTATTTTTGATTAAACGTATAAGCTTCTAGCCTTAGAAACGATCTATTCTGCGATTTGAGGACGTTTCGTAGCGTTTGGAGACGATTGGAGAATGTTGCATTTTTAATTAAAGATATAGCTTCTATCCTTCAGGAACGACCTATTCTGCGATTTTACGTCGTTTTATAGTGTTTGGAGACGATTGGAGGTGGTGGAAATTCTCATCAAAGATATGAGCTTCTACCTTTCAAAAACGCTTTATTTTGCGATTTCACGACGTTTCGTCGCGTTTGGAGACGATTGGAGATGGTTGTAATTTTGATTAAACGTATAAGCTTCTAGCCTTCGGAAACGATCTATTCTGCGATTTGACGACGTTTCGTAGCGTTTGGAGACGATTGGACAATGTTGCATTTTTAATTAAACATATAAGCTTCTATCCTTCAGGAACGACCTATTCTGCGATTTTACGTCGTTTATAGTGTTTGGAGACGATTGGAGGTGGTGGAAATTCTCTTCAAAGATATGAGCTTCTACCTTTCAAAAACGCTTTATTTTGCGATTTCACGCCGTTTCGTCGCGTTTGGAGACGATTGGAGATGGTTGTAATTTTGATTAAACGTATAAGCTTCTAGCCATCAGGAAACGACCTATTCTGCGATTAGACGACGTTTCATAGTGTTTGGAGACGATTGGAGGTGGTGGAAATTCTCATCAAAGATATGAGCAGTCTACCGTTCAGAAACGCTGTATTTTGCGATTTCACGACGTTTCGTCGCGTTTGGAGACGATTGGACATGGTTGTATTTTTGATTAAACGTATAAGCTTCTAGCCTTTAGAAACGATCTATTCTGCGATTTGACGACGTTTCGTCGCGTTTGGAGACGATTGGAGAATGTTGCATTTTTGATTAAACATATAAGCTTCTATCCTTCAGGAACGACCTATTCTGCGATTTTACGTCGTTTCATAGTGTTTGGAGACGATTGGAGGTGGTGGAAATTCTCATCAAAGATATGAGCTTCTACCGTTCAGAAACGCTTTATTTTGCGATTTCACGACGTTTCGTCGCGTTTGGAGACGATTGGAGAATGGTTGTATTTTGATTAAACGTATAAGCTTCTAGCCTTAGAAACGATCTATTCTGCGATTTGACGACGTTTCGTCGCGTTTGGAGACGATTGGAGAATGTTGCATTTTTGATTAAACATATAAGGCTTCTACCCTTCAGGAACGACCTATTCTGCGATTTACGTCGTTTCATAGTGTTTGGAGACGATTGGAGGTGGTGGAAATTCTCATCAAAGATATGAGCTTCTACCGTTCAGAAACGCTTTATTTTGCGATTTCACGACGTTTCGTCGCGTTTGGAGACGATTGGAGAATGGTTGTATTTTGATTAAACGTATAAGCTTCTAGCCTTCAGGAAACGACCTATTCTGCGATTTGACGTACGTTTCATAGTGTTTGGAGACGATTGGAGGTGGTGGAAATTCTCATCAAAGATATGAGCATCTACCGTTCAGAAACGCTGTATTTTGCGATTTCACGACGTTTCGTCGCGTTTGGAGACGATTGGACGATGGTTGTATTTTTGATTAAACGTATAAGCTTCTAGCCTTAGAAACGATCTATTCTGCGATTTGACGACGTTTCGTAGCGTTTGGAGACGATTGGAGAATGTTGCATTTTTGATTAAACATATAAGCTTCTAGCCTTCAGGAACGACCTATTCTGCGATTTTACGTCGTTTTCATAGTGTTTGGAGACGATTGGAGGTGGTGGAAATTCTCATCAAAGATATGAGCTTCTACCTTTCAAAAACGCTTTATTTTGCGATTTCACGACGTTTCGTCGCGTTTGGAGGCGATTGGAGATGGTTGTAATTTTGATTAAACGTATAAGCTTCTAGCCTTCGGAAACGATCTATTCTGCGATTTGACGACGTTTCGTCGCGTTTGGAGACGATTGGAGAATGTTGCATTTTTGATTAAACATATAAGCTTCTAGCCTTCAGGAAACGACCTATTCTGCGATTTACGTCGTTTCATAGTGTTTGGAGACGATTGGAGGTGGTGGAAATTCTCATCAAAGATATGAGCGTCTACCGTTCAGAAACGCTGTATTTTGCGATTTCACGACGTTTCGTCGCGTTTGGAGACGATTGGACATGGTTGTATTTTTGATTAAACGTATAAGCTTCTAGCCTTTAGAAACGATCTATTCTGCGATTTGACGACGTTTCGTCGCGTTTGGAGACGATTGGAGAATGTTGCATTTTTGATTAAACATATAAGCTTCTACCCTTCAGGAACGACCTATTCTGCGATTTACGTCGTTTCATAGTGTTTGGAGACGATTGGAGGTGGTGGAAATTCTCATCAAAGATATGAGCTTCTACCGTTCAGAAACGCTTTATTTTGCGATTTCACGACGTTTCGTCGCGTTTGGAGACGATTGGACATGGTTGTATTTTGATTAAACGTATAAGCTTCTAGCCTTTAGAAACGATCTATTCTGCGATTTGACGACGTTTCGTCGCGTTTGGAGACGATTGGAGAATGTTGCATTTTTGATTAAACATATAAGCTTCTACCCTTCAGGAACGACCTATTCTGCGATTTTACGTCGTTTCATAGTGTTTGGAGACGATTGGAGGTGGTGGAAATTCTCATCAAAGATATGAGCTTCTACCTTTCAGAAACGCTTTATTTTGCGATTTCACGACGTTTCGTCGCGTTTGGAGACGATTGGAGAATGGTTGTATTTTGATTAAACGTATAAGCTTCTAGCCTTAGAAACGATCTATTCTGCGATTTGACGACGTTTCGTCGCGTTTGGAGACGATTGGAGAATGTTGCATTTTTGATTAAACATATAAGCTTCTACCCTTCAGGAACGACCTATTCTGCGATTTTACGTCGTTTCATAGTGTTTGGAGACGATTGGAGGTGGTGGAAATTCTCATCAAAGATATGAGCGTCTACCGTTCAGAAACGCTTTATTTTGCGATTTCACGACGTTTCGTCGCGTTTGGAGACGATTGGAGAATGGTTGTATTTTTGATTAAACGTATAAGCTTCTAGCCTTTAGAAACGATCTATTCTGCGATTTGACGACGTTTCGTCGCGTTTGGAGACGATTGGAGAATGTTGCATTTTTGATTAAACATATAAGGCTTCTACCCTTCAGGAACGACCTATTCTGCGATTTTACGTCGTTTCATAGTGTTTGGAGACGATTGGAGGTGGTGGAAATTCTCATCAAAGATATGAGCATCTACCGTTCAGAAACGCTTTATTTTGCGATTTCACGACGTTTCGTCGCGTTTGGAGGCGATTGGAGATGGTTGTAATTTTGATTAAACGTATAAGCTTCTAGCCTTCGGAAACGACCTATTCTGCGATTTGACGACGTTTCGTCGCGTTTGGAGACGATTGGAGATAGTTGTATTTTTGATTAAACGTATAAGCTTCTAGCCTTCAGAAACGATCTATTCTGCGATTTGAGGACGTTTCGTAGCGTTTGGAGACGATTGGAGAATGTTGCATTTTTAATTAAAGATATAAGCTTCTATCCTTCAGGAACGACCTATTCTGCGATTTTACGTCGTTTTATAGTGTTTGGAGACGATTGGAGGTGGTGGAAATTCTCATCAAAGATATGAGCTTCTACCTTTCAAAAACGCTTTATTTTGCGATTTCACGACGTTTCGTCGCGTTTGGAGACGATTGGAGATGGTTGTATTTTGATTAAACGTATAAGCTTCTAGCCTTCAGAAACGATCTATTCTGCGATTTGACGACGTTTCGTCGCGTTTGGAGACGATTGGAGAATGTTGCATTTTTGATTAAACATATAAGCTTCTATCCTTCAGGAACGACCTATTCTGCGATTTTACGTCGTTTCATAGTGTTTGGAGACGATTGGAGGTGGTGGAAATTCTCATCAAAGATATGAGCTTCTACCTTTCAAAAACGCTTTATTTTGCGATTTCACGACGTTTCGTCGCGTTTGGAGACGATTGGAGATGGTTGTATTTTGATTAAACGTATAAGCTTCTAGCCTTCAGAAACGACCTATTCTGCGATTTGACGACGTTTCGTCGCGTTTGGAGACGATTGGAGAATGTTGTATTTTTGATTAAACGTATAAGCTTCTAGCCATTCAGGAAACGACCTATTCTGCGATTAGACGACGTTTCATAGTGTTTGGAGACGATTGGAGGTGGTGGAAATTCTCATCAAAGATATGAGCGTCTACCGTTCAGAAACGCTGTATTTTGCGATTTCACGACGTTTCGTCGCGTTTGGAGACGATTGGACATGGTTGTATTTTGATTAAACGTATAAGCTTCTAGCCTTTAGGAAACGATCTATTCTGCGATTTGACGACGTTTCGTCGCGTTTGGAGACGATTGGAGAATGTTGCATTTTTGATTAAACATATAAGCTTCTAGCCTTCAGGAACGACCTATTCTGCGATTTACGTCGTTTCATAGTGTTTGGAGACGATTGGAGGTGGTGGAAATTCTCATCAAAGATATGAGCTTCTACCTTTCAAAAACGCTTTATTTTGCGATTTCACGACGTTTCGTCGCGTTTGGAGACGATTGGAGAATGGTTGTATTTTGATTAAACGTATAAGCTTCTAGCCTTTAGAAACGATCTATTCTGCGATTTGACGACGTTTCGTCGCGTTTGGAGACGATTGGAGAATGTTGCATTTTTGATTAAACATATAAGCTTCTACCCTTCAGGAACGACCTATTCTGCGATTTTACGTCGTTTCATAGTGTTTGGAGACGATTGGAGGTGGTGGAAATTCTCATCAAAGATATGAGCATCTACCGTTCAGAAACGCTTCATTTTGCGATTTCACGACGTTTCGTCGCGTTTGGAGGCGATTGGAGATGGTTGTAATTTTGATTAAACGTATAAGCTTCTAGCCTTCGGAAACGACCTATTCTGCGATTTGACGACGTTTGGTCGCGTTTGGAGCCGATTGCAGATGGTTGTATTTTTGATTAAACGTATAAGCTTCTAGCCATCGGAAACGACCTATTCTGCGATTAGACGACGTTTCATAGTGTTTGGAGACGATTGGAGGTGGTGGAAATTCTCATCAAAGATATGAGCGTCTACCGTTCAGAAACGCTGTATTTTGCGATTTCACGACGTTTCGTCGCGTTTGGAGACGATTGGACATGGTTGTATTTTGATTAAACGTATAAGCTTCTAGCCTTTAGGAAACGATCTATTCTGCGATTTGACGACGTTTCGTCGCGTTTGGAGACGATTGGAGAATGTTGCATTTTGATTAAACATATAAGCTTCTAGCCTTCAGGAACGACCTATTCTGCGATTTTACGTCGTTTCATAGTGTTTGGAGACGATTGGAGGTGGTGGAAATTCTCATCAAAGATATGAGCTTCTACCTTTCAAAAACGCTTTATTTTGCGATTTCACGACGTTTCGTCGCGTTTGGAGACGATTGGAGATGGTTGTATTTTTGATTAAACGTATAAGCTTCTAGCCTTAGAAACGATCTATTCTGCGATTTGACGACGTTTCGTCGCGTTTGGAGACGATTGGAGAATGTTGCATTTTGATTAAAGATATAAGCTTCTATCCTTCAGGAACGACCTATTCTGCGATTTTACGTCGTTTATAGTGTTTGGAGACGATTGGAGGTGGTGGAAATTCTCATCAAAGATATGAGCTTCTACCTTTCAAAAACGCTTTATTTTGCGATTTCACGACGTTTCGTCGCGTTTGGAGACGATTGGAGATGGTTGTATTTTGATTAAACGTATAAGCTTCTAGCCTTAGAAACGATCTATTCTGCGATTTGACGACGTTTCGTCGCGTTTGGAGACGATTGGAGAATGTTGCATTTTTGATTAAACGATATAAGCTTCTAGCCTTCAGGAACGACCTATTCTGCGATTTACGTCGTTTCATAGTGTTTGGAGACGATTGGAGGTGGTGGAAATTCTCATCAAAGATATGAGCGTCTACCGTTCAGAAACGCTGTATTTTGCGATTTCACGACGTTTCGTCGCGTTTGGAGACGATTGGACATGGTTGTATTTTTGATTAAACGTATAAGCTTCTAGCCTTTAGAAACGATCTATTCTGCGATTTGACGACGTTTCGTCGCGTTTGGAGACGATTGGAGAATGTTGCATTTTTGATTAAACATATAAGCTTCTATCCTTCAGGAACGACCTATTCTGCGATTTTACGTCGTTTATAGTGTTTGGAGACGATTGGAGGTGGTGGAAATTCTCATCAAAGATATGAGCTTCTACCTTTCAGAAAACGCTTTATTTTGCGATTTCACGACGTTTCGTCGCGTTTGGAGACGATTGGAGAATGGTTGTATTTTGATTAAACGTATAAGCTTCTAGCCTTTGGAAACGATCTATTCTGCGATTTGACGACGTTTCGTCGCGTTTGGAGACGATTGGAGAATGTTGCATTTTTGATTAAACATATAAGCTTCTACCTTCAGGAACGACCTATTCTGCGATTTTACGTCGTTTCATAGTGTTTGGAGACGATTGGAGGTGGTGGAAATTCTCATCAAAGATATGAGCTTCTACCGTTCAGAAACGCTTTATTTTGCGATTTCACGACGTTTCGTCGCGTTTGGAGACGATTGGAGAATGGTTGTATTTTTGATTAAACGTATAAGCTTCTAGCCTTAGAAACGATCTATTCTGCGATTTGACGACGTTTCGTCGCGTTTGGAGACGATTGGAGAATGTTGCATTTTTGATTAAACATATAAGCTTCTACCCTTCAGGAACGACCTATTCTGCGATTTTACGTCGTTTTATAGTGTTTGGAGACGATTGGAGGTGGTGGAAATTCTCATCAAAGATATGAGCTTCTACCTTTCAAAAACGCTTTATTTTGCGATTTCACGACGTTTCGTCGCGTTTGGAGACGATTGGAGATGGTTGTATTTTGATTAAACGTATAAGCTTCTAGCCTTCGGAAACGATCTATTCTGCGATTTGACGACGTTTCGTCGCGTTTGGAGACGATTGGAGAATGTTGCATTTTTGATTAAACATATAAGCTTCTATCCTTCAGGAACGACCTATTCTGCGATTTTACGTCGTTTATAGTGTTTGGAGACGATTGGAGGTGGTGGAAATTCTCATCAAAGATATGAGCTTCTACCTTTCAAAAACGCTTTATTTTGCGATTTCACGACGTTTCGTCGCGTTTGGAGACGATTGGAGATGGTTGTATTTTGATTAAACGTATAAGCTTCTAGCCTTCAGAAACGATCTATTCTGCGATTTGACGACGTTTCGTAGCGTTTGGAGACGATTGGAGAATGTTGCATTTTTATTAAACATATAAGCTTCTATCCTTCAGGAACGACCTATTCTGCGATTTTACGTCGTTTATAGTGTTTGGAGACGATTGGAGGTGGTGGAAATTCTCATCAAAGATATGAGCTTCTACCTTTCAAAAACGCTTTATTTTGCGATTTCACGACGTTTCGTCGCGTTTGGAGACGATTGGAGATGGTTGTATTTTGATTAAACGTATAAGCTTCTAGCCTTCAGGAAACGACCTATTCTGCGATTTGACGACGTTTCGGTCGCGTTTGGAGACGATTGCAGATGGTTGTATTTTTGATTAAACGTATAAGCTTCTAGCCATCGGAAACGACCTATTCTGCGATTAGACGACGTTTCATAGTGTTTGGAGACGATTGGAGGTGGTGGAAATTCTCATCAAAGATATGAGCGTCTACCGTTCAGAAACGCTGTATTTTGCGATTTCACGACGTTTCGTCGCGTTTGGAGACGATTGGACATGGTTGTATTTTGATTAAACGTATAAGCTTCTAGCCTTTAGAAACGATCTATTCTGCGATTTGACGACGTTTCGTCGCGTTTGGAGACGATTGGAGAATGTTGCATTTTTGATTAAACATATAAGCTTCTATCCTTCAGGAACGACCTATTCTGCGATTTTACGTCGTTTCATAGTGTTTGGAGACGATTGGAGGTGGTGGAAATTCTCATCAAAGATATGAGCTTCTACCGTTCAGAAACGCTTTATTTTGCGATTTCACGACGTTTCGTCGCGTTTGGAGACGATTGGAGAATGGTTGTATTTTTGATTAAACGTATAAGCTTCTAGCCTTTAGAAACGATCTATTCTGCGATTTGACGACGTTTCGTCGCGTTTGGAGACGATTGGAGAATGTTGCATTTTTGATTAAACATATAAGCTTCTACCCTTCAGGAACGACCTATTCTGCGATTTTACGTCGTTTCATAGTGTTTGGAGACGATTGGAGGTGGTGGAAATTCTCATCAAAGATATGAGCTTCTACCGTTCAGAAACGCTTTATTTTGCGATTTCACGACGTTTCGTCGCGTTTGGAGACGATTGGAGATGGTTGTATTTTTGATTAAACGTATAAGCTTCTAGCCTTTAGAAACGATCTATTCTGCGATTTGACGACGTTTCGTCGCGTTTGGAGACGATTGGAGAATGTTGCATTTTGATTAAACATATAAGCTTCTAGCCTTCAGGAACGACCTATTCTGCGATTTTACGTCGTTTCATAGTGTTTGGAGACGATTGGAGGTGGTGGAAATTCTCATCAAAGATATGAGCTTCTACCGTTCAGAAACGCTTTATTTTGCGATTTCACGACGTTTCGTCGCGTTTGGAGACGATTGGAGATGGTTGTATTTTGATTAAACGTATAAGCTTCTAGCCTTTAGAAACGATCTATTCTGCGATTTGACGACGTTTCGTCGCGTTTGGAGACGATTGGAGAATGTTGCATTTTTGATTAAACATATAAGCTTCTACCCTTCAGGAACGACCTATTCTGCGATTTTACGTCGTTTCATAGTGTTTGGAGACGATTGGAGGTGGTGGAAATTCTCATCAAAGATATGAGCTTCTACCTTTCAAAAACGCTTTATTTTGCGATTTCACGACGTTTCGTCGCGTTTGGAGACGATTGGAGATGGTTGTATTTTGATTAAACGTATAAGCTTCTAGCCTTCGGAAACGATCTATTCTGCGATTTGACGACGTTTCGTAGCGTTTGGAGACGATTGGAGAATGTTGCATTTTTGATTAAACATATAAGCTTCTATCCTTCAGGAACGACCTATTCTGCGATTTTACGTCGTTTTATAGTGTTTGGAGACGATTGGAGGTGGTGGAAATTCTCATCAAAGATATGAGCTTCTACCTTTCAAAAACGCTTTATTTTGCGATTTCACGACGTTTCGTCGCGTTTGGAGACGATTGGAGAATGGTTGTATTTTGATTAAACGTATAAGCTTCTAGCCTTTAGAAACGATCTATTCTGCGATTTGACGACGTTTCGTCGCGTTTGGAGACGATTGGAGAATGTTGCATTTTTGATTAAACATATAAGCTTCTATCCTTCAGGAACGACCTATTCTGCGATTTTACGTCGTTTCATAGTGTTTGGAGACGATTGGAGGTGGTGGAAATTCTCATCAAAGATATGAGCATCTACCGTTCAGAAACGCTTTATTTTGCGATTTCACGACGTTTCGTCGCGTTTGGAGACGATTGGAGAATGGTTGTATTTTGATTAAACGTATAAGCTTCTAGCCTTTAGAAACGATCTATTCTGCGATTTGACGACGTTTCGTCGCGTTTGGAGACGATTGGAGAATGTTGCATTTTTGATTAAACATATAAGCTTCTACCCTTCAGGAACGACCTATTCTGCGATTTTACGTCGTTTCATAGTGTTTGGAGACGATTGGAGGTGGTGGAAATTCTCATCAAAGATATGAGCTTCTACCTTTCAAAAACGCTTTATTTTGCGATTTCACGACGTTTCGTCGCGTTTGGAGACGATTGGAAATGGTTGTTTTGATTAAACGTATAAGCTTCTAGCCTTCAGAAACGATCTATTCTGCGATTTGACGACGTTTCGTCGCGTTTGGAGACGATTGGAGAATGTTGCATTTTTATTAAACATATAAGCTTCTATCCCTTCAGGAACGACCTATTCTGCGATTTTACGTCGTTTCATAGTGTTTGGAGACGATTGGAGGTGGTGGAAATTCTCATCAAAGATATGAGCTTCTACCTTTCAAAACGCTTTATTTTGCGATTTCACGACGTTTCGTCGCGTTTGGAGACGATTGGAGAATGGTTGTATTTTTGATTAAACGTATAAGCTTCTAGCCTTTAGAAACGATCTATTCTGCGATTTGACGACGTTTCGTCGCGTTTGGAGACGATTGGAGAATGTTGCATTTTTGATTAAACATATAAGGTTCTACCCTTCAGGAACGACCTATTCTGCGATTTTACGTCGTTTCATAGTGTTTGGAGACGATTGGAGGTGGTGGAAATTCTCATCAAAGATATGAGCATCTACCGTTCAGAAACGCTTTATTTTGCGATTTCACGACGTTTCGTCGCGTTTGGAGGCGATTGGAGATGGTTGTAATTTTGATTAAACGTATAAGCTTCTAGCCTTCGGAAACGACCTATTCTGCGATTTGACGACGTTTCGTCGCGTTTGGAGACGATTGGAGATAGTTGTATTTTTGATTAAACGTGTAAGCTTCTAGCCATCAGAAACGATCTATTCTGCGATTTGAGGACGTTTCGTAGCGTTTGGAGACGATTGGAGAATGTTGCATTTTTAATTAAAGATATAAGCTTCTATCCTTCAGGAACGACCTATTCTGCGATTTTACGTCGTTTTATAGTGTTTGGAGACGATTGGAGGTGGTGGAAATTCTCATCAAAGATATGAGCTTCTACCTTTCAAAAACGCTTTATTTGCGATTTCACGACGTTTCGTCGCGTTTGAGACGATTGGACATGGTTGTATTTTTGATTAAACGTATAAGCTTGTAGCCTTTGGAAACGATCTATTCTGCGATTTGACGACGTTTCGTCGCGTTTGGAGACGATTGGAGAATGTTGCATTTTTGATTAAACATATAAGCTTCTATCCTTCAGGAACGACCTATTCTGCGATTTTACGTCGTTATAGTGTTTGGAGACGATTGGAGGTGGTGGAAATTCTCATCAAAGATATGAGCTTCTACCTTTCAGAAAACGCTGTATTTTGCGATTTCACGACGTTTCGTCGCGTTTGGAGACGATTGGAGAATGGTTGTATTTTTGATTAAACGTATAAGCTTCTAGCCTTTAGAAACGATCTATTCTGCGATTTGACGACGTTTCGTCGCGTTTGGAGACGATTGGAGAATGTGCATTTTTATTAAACATATAAGCTTCTATCCTTCAGGAACGAACCTATTCTGCGATTTTACGTCGTTTTATATAGTGTTTGGAGACGATTGGAGGTGGTGGAAATTCTCATCAAAGATATGAGCTTCTACCTTTCAAAAACGCTTTATTTTGCGATTTCACGACGTTTCGTCGCGTTTGGAGACGATTGGAGATGGTTGTATTTTTGATTAAACGTATAAGCTTCTAGCCTTCAGAAACGACCTATTCTGCGATTTGACGACGTTTGGTCGCGTTTGGAGCCGATTGCAGATGGTTGTATTTTTGATTAAACGTATAAGCTTCTAGCCATCGGAAACGACCTATTCTGCGATTAGACGACGTTTCATAGTGTTTGGAGACGATTGGAGGTGGTGGAAATTCTCATCAAAGATATGAGCGTCTACCGTTCAGAAACGCTGTATTTTGCGATTTCACGACGTTTCGTCGCGTTTGGAGACGATTGGACATGGTTGTATTTTTGATTAAACGTATAAGCTTCTAGCCTTTAGAAACGATCTATTCTGCGATTTGACGACGTTTCGTCGCGTTTGGAGACGATTGGAGAATGTTGCATTTTTGATTAAACATATAAGGTTCTACCCTTCAGGAACGACCTATTCTGCGATTTTACGTCGTTTCATAGTGTTTGGAGACGATTGGAGGTGGTGGAAATTCTCATCAAAGATATGAGCATCTACCGTTCAGAAACGCTTTATTTTGCGATTTCACGACGTTTCGTCGCGTTTGGAGACGATTGGAGAAGGTTGTATTTTTGATTAAACGTATAAGCTTCTAGCCTTTAGAAACGATCTATTCTTCGATTTGACGACGTTTCGTCGCGTTTGGAGACGATTGGAGAATGTTGCATTTTTGATTAAACATATAAGGTTCTACCCTTCAGGAACGACCTATTCTGCGATTTTACGTCGTTTCATAGTGTTTGGAGACGATTGGAGGTGGTGGAAATTTTGCGATTTCACGCCGTTTCCTCGCGTTTGGAGACGATTGGAGATGGTTGTAATTTTGATTAAACATATAAGCTTCTAGCCTTCAGTAACGACCTATTCTGCGATTTGACGACGTTTGGTCGCGTTTGGAGCCGATTGCAGATGGTTGTATTTTTGATTAAACGTATAAGCTTCTAGCCATCGGAAACGACCTATTCTGCGATTAGACGACTTTCATAGTGTTTGGAGACGATTGGAGGTGGTGGAAATTCTCATCAAAGATATGAGCGTCTACCATTCAGAAACGCTGTATTTTGCGATTTCACGACGTTTCGTCGCGTTTGGAGACGATTGGACATGGTTGTATTTTTGATTAAACGTATAAGCTTCTTGCCTTTAGAAACTATCTATTCTGCGATTTGACTACGTTTCGTCGCGTTTGGAGACGATTGGAGAATGTTGAATTTTTAATTAAAGATCCTTCTATCCTTCAGGAACGACCTATTCTGCGATTTTACGTCGTTTCATAGTGTTTGGAGACGATTGGAGGTGGTGGAAATTCTCATCAAAGATATGAGCTTCTACCTTTCAAAAACGCTTTATTTTGCGATTTCACGACGTTTCGTCGCGTTTGGAGACGATTGGAAATGGTTGTTTTGATTAAACTTATAACCTTCTAGTCTTCAGAAACGATCTATTCTGCGATTTGAGGACGTTTCGTAGCGTTTGGAGACGATTGGAGAATGTTGCATTTTTAATTAAAGATATAAGCTTCTATCCTTCAGGAACGACCTATTCTGCGATTAGACGACGTTTCATAGTGTTTGGAGACGATTGGAGGTGGTGGAAATTCTCATCAAAGATATGAGCGTCTACCGTTCAGAAACGCTGTATTTTGCGATTTGACGACGTTTCGTCGCGTTTGGAGACGATTGGAGAAGGTTGTATTTTTGATTAAACGTATAAGCTTCTAGCCTTTAGAAACGATAAGCTTCTGGGAGAACTTGCGTTTGGCCTAGTTGGTGCTTACTGTTTGCCATTTTGACCGTCGCGTTTGGAGACGATTGGAGAAGGTTGTATTTTTGATTAAACGTATAAGCTTCTAGCCTTTAGAAACGATAAGCTTCTGGGAGAACTTGCGTTTGGCCTAGTTGGTGCTTACTGTTTGCCATTTTGACCGCACAAAAAAGACGAGGACGACGACACGGGCGGTAAACTTTCAACTCATTTTATTCAGTGAAAGACGTAGCAATATATAGCGAGTTTTGACATGCGCAGACACAGTTACGTCCGCTCATCAGTCTAGTGGGACAGCCACCTGTCCAAGAAAGACATTTCCGATTGAAATAATCTGATAGAGGTGTCACTGACACAATCATCATTTTTCTTTCTAATAAAGTAAGCTTCTAATAGCTCTCGAGCTTTTTGATCTTGGCTTCTGCCCAGAATCTTTATCCCTTGAAACCGTGGTTCACACGTGCAGTCTTTACAGTGCGCAGGCAGGTGCGCGAAAACGTCTCCTTTCTTTAACTTTTGCTCGTGTTCCCTGGCTCGATCATTTAGGCACCGCCCCGTCTGCCCTATGTAGGACTTGCCGCACGTCAGGGGATTTCGTACACGACTCCTGTAGAGCACTTCGCGTACGGCTTTGCATGGTTTTTACCGCAGCCGAGACTTCTTTTAGGTTCACTGGAGGTACGGGGGCAGAGCCGCGCCAGCTTGAATGGCGCCGAAAAAACAAGGGGGACACCATACCTGCCTGCTACCTTCCTTAGGTTGTGGCTGACCTTGTGTATATAAGGCACCACTTCAGGTCTTACGGTAAGAGGAGTCGTCCTCGTCCTTGCCTCCCTCCTCGAACCTTTCACCTTCTGCAGAAGTGTTTCCACCACTGGCGTCACCATCGTGTCAGGGAACCCAGCCGTCTTGAGACGGGAAATCTGATTGTCAAAAGCATCCTGCATTTTGTGAACGCACGACTTCCTGAGAGCCGACTCTAAACAGAGCATAGCAACTCCCCTTTTCACAATCTTTGACTGGGCAGAATCATATGGCACCAAACCCTTCTGTGCCCGAGGAAAATACTGCCAGCAGGCATGACCATGGCCAAAAGAAATGCTTAGGTCCAAAAAACGCAGGGTATTCTCAAGTGGAAGCTCATGAGTAAAAGAAAGACCTTTGCCAAGACGTTTAAACATATCCAGAATGACATCACAGGTGGTTAAAGTTCCTTGCTCGTTAAAAACAATTAAAAAATCGTCCATATATCTAAAAACGGTTAAAATGTTTAAAAACGCATTGCCTTTAAAAGCTTCCTCGAGCGCCTTGTCAATGTAACCTAGAAATATATTACACAGTAGCGGCGCAATACACGACCCGATGCAGATGCCACGCTTCTGTAAAAAAAGCTGTTCGTCAAACCTGATAAAAGTGCTATTAAGATAAGTCTCTAAAAGCGTTAAAAAATGTTCCACCGAGATACCAACTGCGTTCTGGAAAGGAATCGAGCCATTTTCGTCAACGCACATCCTAACCGCCCTAAACAGGTCGCTATGTGGGATGGAGTAAAAAAGATCCTCCACATCTACAGAAAAAGCTGGGCCTATGGCCTGGTTGTTCCTAAAAAGGCAACAACATCATCTGAAATTTTAGTCAAAAAGGGATCGGTAATAACAAGACTCTTCAAACTCTTAAGAATGAAGCGACTAACATGTAGCTGCCAGGTTCCACGCTCGCTAACAATTGTTCTGAACGGAATACTGGGTTTATGTGTCTTCGCCGTGAAGAAAACACTTAAGGCCTTACTCGTAGTGCTACTAATGTCACTGGCTAGTCTATCTAGGTTAAAAGACTTGGACATATTTATAACCTTGCTCTTTACCCTAGCTTCAGAGCTTTTTATAGGTTTAAAATTCTTCCTCAAGGCCTCAGAGGCCTTTGTGCCAAACAACCCTCTCGGAAGGACTACAAACCCTCCTTCCTTATCTGCTTCCAAAATAACAAGGTCATTATCCTTACAAAAGGTCCGAAGTTATCCTTACAAAGGGAAAGGTCCGAAGTTCAGCGTCGAGGCGCTGGTTCCTGCCCATGAACTGGCTGCTTTAAATAGACGTGTGGCGAAGAAGGCCCCGCAGGAAGACCATGACAGGTGCCTGCTAGAAGGTGTTGACTGTCTTACCAAGAGTGTTTCCTGCCCGTCTTCTAATCGTACTGTATCCGTTATGCATAGGACTTTGAACTTTTGTAAGGATAATGACCTTGTTATTTTGGAAGCAGATAAGGAAGGAGGGTTTGTAGTCCTTCCGAGAGGGTTGTTTGGCACAAAGGCCTCTGAGGCCTTGAGGAAGAATTTTAAACCTATAAAAAGCTCTGAAGCTAGGGTAAAGAGCAAGGTTATAAATATGTGCAAGTCTTTTAACCTAGATAGACTAGCCAGTGACATTAGTAGCACTACGAGTAAGGCCTTAAGTGTTTTCTTCACGGCGAAGACACATAAACCCAGTATTCCGTTCAGAACAATTGTTAGCGAGCGTGGAACCTGGCAGCTACATGTTAGTCGCTTCATTCTTAAGAGTTTGAAGAGTCTTGTTATTACCGATCCCTTTTTGACTAAAAGTTCGGATGATGTTGTTGCCTTTTTTAGGAACAACCAGGCCATAGGCCCAGCTTTTTCTGTAGATGTGGAGGATCTTTTTTACTCCATCCCACATAGCGACCTGTTTAGGGCGGTTAGGATGTGCGTTGACGAAAATGGCTCGATTCCTTTCCAGAACGCAGTTGGTATCTCGGTGGAACATTTTTTAACGCTTTTAGAGACTTATCTTAATAGCACTTTTATCAGGTTTGACGAACAGCTTTTTTTACAGAAGCGTGGCATCTGCATCGGGTCGTGTATTGCGCCGCTACTGTGTAATATATTTCTAGGTTACATTGACAAGGCGCTCGAGGAAGCTTTTAAAGGCAATGCGTTTTTAAACATTTTAACCGTTTTTAGATATATGGACGATTTTTTAATTGTTTTTAACGAGCAAGGAACTTTAACCACCTGTGATGTCATTCTGGATATGTTTAAACGTCTTGGCAAAGGTCTTTCTTTTACTCATGAGCTTCCACTTGAGAATACCCTGCGTTTTTTTGGACCTAAGCATTTCTTTTGGCCATGGTCATGCCTGCTGGCAGTATTTTCCTCGGGCACAGAAGGGTTTGGTGCCATATGATTCTGCCCAGTCAAAGATTGTGAAAAGGGGAGTTGCTATGCTCTGTTTAGAGTCGGCTCTCAGGAAGTCGTGCGTTCACAAAATGCAGGATGCTTTTGACAATCAGATTTCCCGTCTCAAGACGGCTGGGTTCCCTGACTCGATGGTGACGCCAGTGGTGGAAACACTTCAGCAGAAGGTGAAAGGTTCGAGGAGGGAGGCAAGGACGAGGACGACTCCTCTTACCGTAAGACCTGAAGTGGTGTCTTATATACACAAGGTTCAGCCACAACCTAAGGAAGGTAGCAGGCAGGTATGGTGTCCCCCTTGTTTTTTCGGCGCCATTCAAGCTGGCGCGGCTCTGCCCCCGTACCTCCAGTGAACCTAAAAGAAGTCTCGGCTGCGGTAAAAACCATGCAAAGCCGTACGCGAAGTGCTCTACAGGAGTCGTGTACGAAATCCCCCTGACGTGCGGCAAGTCCTACATAGGGCAGACGGGGCGGTGCCTAAATGATCGAGCCAGGGAACACGAGCAAAAGTTAAAGAAAGGAGACGTTTTCGCGCACCTGCCTGCGCACTGTAAAGACTGCACGTGTGAACCACGGTTTCAAGGGATAAAGATTCTGGGCAGAAGCCAAGATCAAAAAGCTCGAGAGCTATTAGAAGCTTACTTTATTAGAAAGAAAAATGATGATTGTGTCAGTGACACCTCTATCAGATTATTTCAATCGGAAATGTCTTTCTTGGACAGGTGGCTGCCCCACTAGACTGATGAGCGGACGTAACTGTGTCTGCGCATGTCAAAACTCGCTATATATTGCTACGTCTTTCACTGAATAAAATGAGTTGAAAGTTTACCGCCCGTGTCGTCGTACCTCCCTCTGTCCTCGTCTTTTTTGTGCGGTCAAAATGTCAAACAGTAAGCACCAACTAGGCCAAACGCAAGTTCTCCTAAAGCATATATCTCGTACAGTAGGCCCTTCTTTCTGTGTTCCTCCGCATTCCGTGTCCTGCAATGAAGATTCGCTCAATCAGTTACATCGTGGCAACTACCTGCCGGGCAAGACTCATCGGCTTCTGCATTAAGCGAGGCCTGATCCCTCTTGAAGTGAGTTCACTGTTCGGATGTGTTGTTCCGTCCTGGGCCACATAAAGCGCATGTGCAAAATTCTACGCGCTGAGTTGTGGCGGCAAGTTAGACTATTCAACGATTGGCTTCGCATCTTATGCTTCGCAAGAGACAGGGAGTGGTCCGCGGAAAGAACCTAAAGTCTGCTAGACGTGTCACACATCAGTTGACTGAGTACTACTGGAAAAACTTGGTTGGTCATTTTCTGAGAGCGTCGAAAGGTTCGAGGGCCGGACAGGAGCAAGCAAGGAAGCCTCTCGTGTTGGGCAGCGTAGACATCCCAGAAGACATGTCCACCTTGCTTGGGAAAGGTCCGAAGTTCAGCGTCGAGGCGCTGGTTCCTGCCCATGAACTGGCTGCTTTAATAGACGTGTGGCGAAGAAGGCCCCGCAGGAAGACCATGACAGGTGCCTGCTAGAAGGTGTTGACTGTCTTACCAAGAGTGTTTCCTGCCCGTCTTCTAATCGTACTGTATCCGTTATACATAGGACTTTGAACTTTTGCAAGGATAATGACCTTGTTATTTTGGAAGCAGATAAGGAAGGAGGGTTTGTAGTCCTTCCGAGAGGGTTGTTTGGCACAAAGGCCTCTGAGGCCTTGAGGAAGAATTTTAAACCTATAAAAAGCTCTGAAGCTAGGGTAAAGAGCAAGGTTATAAATATGTGCAAGTCTTTTAACCTAGATAGACTAGCCAGTGACATTAGTAGCACTACGAGTAAGGCCTTAAGTGTTTTCTTCACGGCGAAGACACATAAACCCAGTATTCCGTTCAGAACAATTGTTAGCGAGCGTGGAACCTGGCAGCTACATGTTAGTCGCTTCATTCTTAAGAGTTTGAAGAGTCTTGTTATTACCGATCCCTTTTTGACTAAAAGTTCGGATGATGTTGTTGCCTTTTTTTAGGAACAACCAGGCCATAGGCCCAGCTTTTTCTGTAGATGTGGAGGATCTTTTTTACTCCATCCCACATAGCGACCTGTTTAGGGCGGTTAGGATGTGCGTTGACGAAAATGGCTCGATTCCTTTCCAGAACGCAGTTGGTATCTCGGTGGAACATTTTTTAACGCTTTTAGAGACTTATCTTAATAGCACTTTTATCAGGTTTGACGAACAGCTTTTTTACAGAAGCGTGGCATCTGCATCGGGTCGTGTATTGCGCCGCTACTGTGTAATATATTTCTAGGTTACATTGACAAGGCGCTCGAGGAAGCTTTTAAAGGCAATGCGTTTTTAAACATTTTAACCGTTTTTAGATATATGGACGATTTTTTAATTGTTTTTAACGAGCAAGGAACTTTAACCACCTGTGATGTCATTCTGGATATGTTTAAACGTCTTGGCAAAGGTCTTTCTTTTACTCATGAGCTTCCACTTGAGAATACCCTGCGTTTTTTGGACCTAAGCATTTCTTTTGGCCATGGTCATGCCTGCTGGCAGTATTTTCCTCGGGCACAGAAGGGTTTGGTGCCATATGATTCTGCCCAGTCAAAGATTGTGAAAAGGGGAGTTGCTATGCTCTGTTTAGAGTCGGCTCTCAGGAAGTCGTGCGTTCACAAAATGCAGGATGCTTTTGACAATCAGATTTCCCGTCTCAAGACGGCTGGGTTCCCTGACTCGATGGTGACGCCAGTGGTGGAAACACTTCTGCAGAAGGTGAAAGGTTCGAGGAGGGAGGCAAGGACGAGGACGACTCCTCTTACCGTAAGACCTGAAGTGGTGCCTTATATACACAAGGTCAGCCACAACCTAAGGAAGGTAGCAGGCAGGTATGGTGTCCCCCTTGTTTTTTCGGCGCCATTCAAGCTGGCGCGGCTCTGCCCCCGTACCTCCAGTGAACCTAAAAGAAGTCTCGGCTGCGGTAAAAACCATGCAAAGCCGTACGCGAAGTGCTCTACAGGAGTCGTGTACGAAATCCCCCTGACGTGCGGCAAGTCCTACATAGGGCAGACGGGGCGGTGCCTAAATGATCGAGCCAGGGAACACGAGCAAAAGTTAAAGAAAGGAGACGTTTTCGCGCACCTGCCTGCGCACTGTAAAGACTGCACGTGTGAACCACGGTTTCAAGGGATAAAGATTCTGGGCAGAAGCCAAGATCAAAAAGCTCGAGAGCTATTAGAAGCTTACTTTATTAGAAAGAAAAATGATGATTGTGTCAGTGACACCTCTATCAGATTATTTCAATCGGAAATGTCTTTCTTGGACAGGTGGCTGCCCCACTAGACTGATGAGCGGACGTAACTGTGTCTGCGCATGTCAAAACTCGCTATATATTGCTACGTCTTTCACTGAATAAAATGAGTTGAAAGTTTACCGCCCGTGTCGTCGTACCTCCCTCTGTCCTCGTCTTTTTTGTGCGGTCAAAATGTCAAACAGTAAGCACCAACTAGGCCAAACGCAAGTTCTCCTACAGTACAATCGTAGCTTGGCTAACACAATCAAGTCCCCTCTTTCGGATGTGGTCCCTATTGCAAAACCCAGCGCCACTGGGTACCAGCGTCCAGTGCCATGCCTGATTATGGGCCCAGCGTCGCGCTGGATACTGGGCCGCTGGAGCGGTGTTTTACTGGAAGGCGCTGGGTACTCAAGCTCAAAACGGCTCCACAGCGTTAAAACGGCGATGCCTACGTGCCCTACATAAATATACTAGTAAAGAAAGTAATATAGAAAGCATTCGTGCAATAAAAAAAAGAAAAAAAAATGTCGTTCGAAAAAAAAAAAAAAAAAACTTCCACCACGAGGATTCGAACTCGCCACCTCTCAATCTCTAAGCGAGTACTCTGCCACTGCGCCACGCTGAAACCTGTCGGCGCTTCCGTAAAAGGGCTAGTCAATACAGTAAGACAGCGTTTCCTTCATATTTTGATGTCGCGTATTCACGGAAGACGCGATGTTCCTTTCAAAATCAAGCTTGCTTCTTTATTAGATACACACAAAGGGTTGGCGGCAACGAATGAAATGCCCAAAATGGGAAGAGTGCTAAGTGTCTTTAAGAAAATCCGCCTTAACTCCGAAAAATATCAAATGGACCGAGGAACAGGGTACAGTTTGACGGCTGTTACTGTTCATTTTTAATAGCCGTTTCTCGCCCTTGCTACTCATCAACATGTACAGAAGCTTTACGATGACTCGTTCGATAAACACGCGCCTACATGAATTCATGCGGGGTAGTTTTCTCGCGCGAGCGACAATATTATTGCGGAGCGGGCGTGCCTGTGTTCTGATTTGCCGTTCTATCGATCACTACAACTATAAAACCACTCAGCAAAAACAAATGCAATTTGTTGAAAAAAGATGTCGGTGTGTTAGTTCACTAACGCGTACCAGTTGACACGTATATGTTTTGACGTATGAGTGAGAGAAGTACCGGCGAGTGCGGCCGGCTGCTTTCGGTGAGCCTGCGTTCGTTGCTGAAAGCGAGTCGCATCGATGGTCATCGCTCCTTGTGCGGACACCGTACACAAGAAAAAACGGTTATTTAAAATTAACGGATGTCCAGACTATACTTTACAGTAATTCTTACACGTTGGAATTGCGTGTGCTTAAACCAAGAAGCGCCGGTGGCATGTACACGGACTCGGCCGGTACTCTAGGCCTAACGCTCGCTGGGAGCCGCACTGGGTAGGACCGATCTCGGCGCAGATGAGTTGCGATGGTTGAAGTTTCTGCATTTCGGCCACGGAACCTTTTTAACTGTTACCTAACGTATAGGTGAAGTAAGTGGAAGTGCAAGAATTGCCCGAGATGCGTTTCCGGTGTGGCGATATCGAACGACGGCTGTTTTTCTGGCCTCCGTTGGGAGGGGTCGTGAAGCCAGAGCTCATTTACTTCTTGCCAACTGCACGGCGATGTAACGATTTGCTCTGTATGTTCAGACCGGCGCCTCGAGACTTATAAACTTTACAATATGAAGTCATTACCGCAACACATCACGGAAGAAAACTGATATATATGCGCGGCATGCACGAAGTGTGTATTCATTGCTGCTATGTGCTCCGCAAAAATTAACGACGCTATTGGCACTGCATGAATAAAAAAAGCATGCTAGAAAGAAAAATGATCAGCGTTGGATGCTCTTGGATATTAACATATTTTTCTCCACATTCGACAGGGAAACATTAAAATTGACCGTGATTTCACTTATCACGTATATCATGAAAATATTGCGCATCTCATCGTCTTTCTCTGCCGCTAGAATTTGTGGCACATGTTTGGGACCCGTTAGGATAGCATCTGGCGGTACCATCGAATCAAACATTCGATATTGAATCATACCAAAGCATTCCGCCGCGCACAATACTGAAAGCAGCGCGCGGCACTGGCAGAAACGGTACAGGCTCCAGTATGTACCAGCACACGCCAGTGAGAATTCCAGCGTCTCCAGCGCTTCCCAGTGAGCGCCAGCGTCACAGCGGCAAAGCCAGTGCCGATACCAGTGCCACCCAGCTCTTTCCCAGTGCGTTCACTGGAGTCCCAGTGAATCCGAGCGTATACCAGTGTTCCCAGTGCGACCCAGTGCCAAAAAACGTACTGGTATCACGCTGGGGGTACTGGAACGACGCTGGTTTTTGCAATAGGGGTAAGATTCCGCTGTCTCACGTGTTAGCTGATCCTTGTGCCGAAATATTATTTCTGTTTCTTTGAACACGGGGTAACATCCGCAGCTGCCAGCCTCACTTCGTACAACACTACAATTTGTTGCTATCGCATTCATTACTTCGCCCTTGCGGTGAAACTGACTTTTTTTATACGTCACACTGCCTTGGAACCTCGACATCAATGTCTTTCGCCTTAAAAGGTGAATGAATTGCAGTACCGTGGTGAATTAGTATTATAGCGCAGCTGGATGCAGCTGTGCCGACGACCGGTAGGATTCAGTGAAACGAAGAAATGTGGGGTAATAGAATTGGTGGACAATTTAACGTACTGTGCAGTTTACTATATGACAGCGGTGAACGTCCCGCAGAACGTCACAGAGTTATTTTGTTGCTGCAGCTAAGTACGAAATTAGAACAGTCACATATTATTAGGCACAGCCACAGCGATAACGTTGGCAAACTTTGCAAATATCCAACGATCATTTCTTGAAGAAACCAACACTGCAGATCCGGCGTTTTGATCCTTTGTATGGTCTAAGAAAAACCTTTTATTTTAATCTTTCAAATTTGGTAACCGTCACTTTTGTTACGAGCAGTAGACTCTCCTTTTACTGCGACTCCAGGATTCGAGCCCTATTGCCGCAGGCGACTGTCCTAAAGTGGTGCATCCACCTGCGTTCACTCAGGGAGCGTCTACTTGCACTTCGACAGCTCGGCGTCAAGCGGCCTGGGCAGAAACGTCATGCAGGACGTTTCTTAGCGCTGGTGTTGACGAGGACAATTAAGAAGAGACAATAGACACATGGACACAGCACCCATGTGTCTAGTGTCTCTTCCTATGTGTCCGCGTCTACACCAGCGCTAAGAAACAGCCTTTCCATTATGCACCAACACGCCCACATCGCTACACTTGTAGGACGTCATACCGCCGCCGTACTATTTGAATTAAAGGCAAGGTTCTGCCTGGCGTTTCTAAAGCATCACTCTTTTCCGAAGCCAGCGGTTTGCCTGTTTCACTGGCAGTAATGACGGCGTGATGCTTTGCTGTTCTCAATATTTTGCCAGTATCATTCCAGCCACTACCAAAGTCAACAGCGAGGTGTCGCTCCACCACTTGCGTCATACATGACTTTCCACTTTAGGTGACGTCACCCCGAGCTGTTGAAGTCTGAAAGGGTTAGCGCACATATGATGGACGAATTTCGCTTCCGCCTAGCCGTATAGAACATCGCCGTAAAGCGAATACAGCGCCGGTGTCCCGTCCGGGACGTGCAAATCGAAGCCAGCGTTCTGTTTTGAATTCCTGTCGTTCTGGCGCCTCCAGGTGGTTCACCAATTGGGACGTATTCTGAGTTGGAGATACCGCCATAATGTCGCTCTCAGTGCGCGCTGATTGGTTGGTTGAGGAATAACGGGCAAGTAAGTCTCTTCACTCAATGAGCACGCGATACTCCACGCCACGCACAGCCACACTGTTGCCGAAAGTCGCGCTTTTCTTTGAAAACTTCGGGCCTACAAATTGGACAACAGTGTTCCTGCATGGATTACCGCATATCTGAGTGCAAGACTGTTGAGCAGCCTGTGGTGCTCAACAGTTTTTCGTTTGTATACGCCCCAGCAACCTCAGGTGTCCCTTAAGGATCAGTCCTGTGTCCCCTTTTGTTTTTGCTTTTTATTAATGATATATCAAATGATGTCACATCTTCATTTAGAATGTTTGCGGATGATTGTCTGATTTATAGAATCCGAGATAATGAGAGCGACATTACGCTTTCGAACACTGATTTAGACAGAATAGGAACACGGTGCAATAAGTGGGAAATGTCATTAAATGTTCAAAAATGCGTACACGTCACCTTTTGAAGAAAGCCGTCCTTTCAGTCATGCGCCTATACAATAAATAATATGGCCTTAAACAAGGTTGGGGAATATAAATATATTTGGCATTCTAATGACGTCTGATTTAGGATGGAAAACGCACATAGGTTACATTAAGAAAAATGCACTAGATTCATTGGCATTTCTGCGCCTTCACTTCGGTCAGTTACCGGCTAAATTGAGTAAGCAATTGCATTTTACGGTTGAAAGAGAGCGATACCAACAAAGGTACTGATTAAATGTGCAAACATGTTCGCAGTATATTTGATAACGGTTGTATCTGTTGGGATCCACGCATAGCTGGTCTCACGAAACAGGTCGAAAAGGTGCAGTAATCATATCAGAAAATTAAGCGTAATACACAGTAAACGTCAGTTATCGTGGCAGGCATTGAAGTTGAGTATACTCTAATTAAAGGGTCCCTAAACCACCCAGAGGTCGAAATTTAGTTATGGTGTTGCAGTTGTGCACGAGTGTGCAACAAACACGTAGCCGTAAGATTTTTTTGAAACGGTGCCGTATTAGCGAAGTTACACGCGTTTCATGATACAGGAGACGCCCTCACTCGTTTCCCTCTTTCCTTCGCTCATCGGCTCGTCTCTGCTCCTGGCTGAGTGTTGCCCTCCTCACCTTGCGAGGAGGAAGAGCTGCAAGCGCGCGTACCTGCGAGCGGAGAAACAAGTGCTGTAGATGACGAGCAGACGACATGTTGACGTCACAGCGAACTTTGAGGTGTTGGGGAACGCCGAAAGGCACGGAAAGGAGAAGGGATTGCTTCTCGTAATTTTCGGGGTGCCCGTGGCTCGTAGCGCTGCCGCGCTTGTCATTATTGATTGTGACGACATTCTGAACTCGATGCGCGCGTTTCCTTGAAGCGTTAAGAAATTATCGGAGGTCGTTTAGGGGCCCTTTAAAGTACCGGCGAAAACATCTTAGGTTGAAGTTTTCTCATGCTGTTTATCATTCTAAAATCGGCGTTATCCGTGAAATATACGTACACTAAGCCACCTACCTATCTGAGGGTGAGACGCCACCATGCACTGAAAGTCCGCGAGTTTCCTCTCAGGTGTCTTTCCGTATTCTTTTCTTTTGTGCGAGCCACAAGAGAATCGGAATGCCCTTCCGCATGGCATTGTTAGTATTGAAAATAACGAAGCATCTTGCCAAGCTTCATATGTATGATCACGTGTTTCAGCCTTCATAGTTTAACCCCCCCCCCCTGCTATAATGCCCTCATTGGGCGAAGTCGGTAAGTAAAAAACAAATAAATAACAAAAAGGCGTCGGCTCTGAATACGGCTCTTGCCGAGACTACCACCACGGAGCCATTTGTGAGCTGTGTTCGTTTCCAAAGAGTTAACCTAGCGAGGTTCCCTTTTAAACGCCGACTGCGCGTTTATGGCGCATTCACACATGAGGAGCGAAGAGAAAGCGCAAACGCTACAGCGGCCCGAAAACCGTGTTCGCGCGCGTCGAAAACGTTCACATTTGTTCTGCCCCTCCTGCATGCCGTCGCCGCCTTTGCCACTTCGAGAATTCATTCTATTTTGCCCGCTTCCTGAGCATTTAATTTCTTACTTAATTCATGTAATCCACGCTAAACACGGGAAAGAAATAGCTTTCACCTTTTCAAACCGTTGTTTCGCGAGATACACCAGCAGAAACTACATAAGAGGACGCGCCAGCAGCGGCGGCGTGTATTCATTCGGCTGCGCAAAAGCGAGATACGTTGGGGCACGCCGACTCGCTGCTGCTTCACCTTCTGCGAATTCCTGTCTTCTCGGCAATCTCAATCCAACCAGGCTCTCGAGGAACGTGTCCTTGTAGAGGATGTGAGTTTTGTCGTGCCGCACGGGCAGTTTGCAATTGCGCCGATGCGAGCCACCACCGACGCGCTGGTCACCATGTTGAATTTGCGGCCAGCCGTTGTTTACATCACGAGGTTTAAGCTAGTGCAGCGAACGTACGGCTTCCCGTGAAGCGGAGAGGCGATACGCTTTCGCGTGGCGGAAAAAGTGTTCTCGGACCGATTTTTTTCGCGTCGGGCTCGCCGCCTGGTTTTCCGGCCACTTGGGCGGCGAAGCGAGCGAATTTCCGGTGAGTTTTGCCGCTTACGCCCCCTTCGAGGCCAAGTGTGAACGCGCCTTTAGGGTATAAGCTCACGTAATTGCAAGACTGCTAAAAATTTCTTCGTCCCTTTGTACTGAAACCATATTGTATTCTCGCTTCTTTTCAGCTAACACTAGGTGCTGTGAGCATCTACAGCGCTGCAGTTGGAATGTCTACAAGTAAGTCTCTAAACATTTCCTAATTCCGGCATGTTAAGTCGGGATGTATTATTGAGTCCGTAAAATATCCATTATGTGACACTGCTAGATAAACGTAAATGGACTCCGCGCTTGTCTCAGAATGCCAGTATGTAAGAAGCAATACGATTGGCCAATAAAGAAATGGTGATTCTGTTAGAATGAGTGGTACGTTTCGAACTTAGTGTTGTGGTGCCAACATTGTTGTGACCATCTTGTTGATGCAACAGTTACAGCTCTTAAAATTAATCTACGGTGCCAAGAAAGAATTATTGCCATAAAGCTTTGACGTAGTCGGATACACCATCTACGGAGCGCCTTCCCTTACGCACACCCACCCAACACAGTCTTTTCCGAAAAACATATCAATTAAGTGGCTTGACCACTCTGAGATTGCTTAGGATTTCTTTCTTGCTATTTTTAGCTAGTGTACCGTAGTTCACAACCACTTCGCTGCGCTTATTTTATGTTTTTTGCTTATTCTTCTTCATGACTCGCCGTTCACAGTCTTTTCGGCATTTGGTAATTTCAGGTATTCAGTATGAATACCTGATTCAGTGTGATTCACTATACCTGATTCAGTATGAAGTTGTGTATAACTCAGCCTTTCTATGAAGAGATAAAAACAATGGTGAAGCTTGCACTAAGCCGCGCAAGGTTTGAAACAGCGAATTGGATGATTCTGAAGACTAATCTAGTTGCTTCTAGGTTGTTTCTAGGCCTTAGCGAGGTGATGCAAGTTGTTCCTAGGTTGCATCTAAGTCGTTGCCAAGCGTTAGCTGCGTGATGCTAGGTTGTTTCTATACGTAGATTATCAGCGCAGAGAGGTTCTAGTTAAAACAGACCGTCACAGACACGAGACGGATGTGCAAGCTCCAGAGACAGAAGCTCGTGCTGAAGCCAAGCGTTCGCACCTCTTATAAATCTACGGGCACGTCGTCGTTGGCGTAGGCCTTCCATCGCTTCGGGCTCTTCCCGCAGCCGCCGTTGCCTTTCCCGTTCCCTAGTATTCTCTCGTTGTACGCACTCGGTGTTTTCGGCACACTGCCATTGCTTCGCAGCCATTTGTTGGGCTAACTGTTGCCTTCTTCATTTTAGTGGGCTAGTGGTGAGTTGTTGAATTTACCCAATTTCCGTGGCACATACCCGTTTATGTTGGTGATAGTCTTTTGGTTCGCCGGACAAGAAACCATTTGCTAAACACCTTCGCCGTTAAAATTCTTAAACAAGGGGTGTCGCTGCAGCCAACGTTTCGAGAAGGGGTTTTGTCTTTTCCAAGGCAGCTTGTGAAGACCACTTGTCGAAAGACAAGACCACTCGTAGAAACGTTAACCCTAGTGACACCCCTTGTGCAAGGATTCTACATCTCTTCAAGCTTGCATCTTCCTGTGAACTTCTGCCTAATTCAGCTTTTCTATGATCTCTCGCGAAGTAAGTTTTATATACAATGACGTTGCTGCCGTTATTGTAGGGACCGCAACAAGTTCGCGAAAATATTACAGTTGAAGGGCCCCTGCGAAGCTTTTGCGACTGTCTTGTTTAGCACGGGAATGCGTGTAGTAATGAATGCTGAGACGAACGCAAAAAAGGATTATGAAAATTGGCACACGAAGACTGATGTTATCAGTCTTCAAAGTTCAAAACTCGAGCAGACGATGACAAGAAACGTTTCCTTTCGTATTTAACTCTGCCGCTGTCGTCGAAGGCCGTTTTCAATCACCGCGCGCCTCTTACAGAGGCATACTGGAAATACTGCCTCATGGTGGCCTTCACACAGTGCCTTGCCACCGCTCTTTTTGACGGCGTTGCAGCCATGGCTACGACGAACCACGTGCGTCGCTATAGCAGACGCTCCCATGGTTTGTCGTGTAGTGTACGCAATGAGTGTCGGTGATCTAACAAACCTTGAGCGCGAGATCTTGCGACGTAGCAATGCCCTGCATGTATTGCCGTATCCGGACACGCCATTGTAAATTGAAAGTGCGTCGCTGAGCACCGTGCAACGCGAGGATGGCTCCGAGGGCCTAGACAAAACGCTATCGCCCGATGACGCGGAAGGCGTCGGTTGGTAAGCATTTAGAATTTTTATTCCTTGGTTGACAGCATTGTCCCGAACTTAGCGCTGCGTGTTTCGCAGCTGCCGGCGTGGTCGATATCCCTCGATGCCGCAAAAGGCAAAACGCGGAACAGTATCAATTGATTACCATTCCCACCAGTCCCACAGCGCACCTAGCGTCGTGTCCATTGTTCTGAAAATACATCAGCTAGAAACAGAAATGATTTCTTTCCGAGAAAGCATAAAAATGGGTTTTATTCCTTTTAGGGCTCAATAATATGGCCTACCTATACATGACATAATACTTGTCGCCTCAATCCATTCAAAACGCATGGCCTTTGTCGTCACTGCTACATGACGAAACGTCACTTCCCATAACCAAACCAGCCTATGTGTGTCGCTGTAGTCTGAAATCAAGGTAGTTTATCCGGTGAAATAAAATTATAACGGCTTCGTTTCAGCAATGCCACTTGCGCACCGTCGTCGGCGTATTCCGCAGTACCAGAACAAGCGTTGAAAACGACATGCTTAATTTGTGTCGCAGGGAACCTTTAAAGAAAGGCATGCGCAGTTATTAAAATAAACCCGGAGCTGTAAAACCTGCGCGAAAATTGCAGGGAAGAATTTTTTTGTGTGGAAAGCTAACATATTGCTGAGCATATCCTGCGTTCTATCCCTTACAAAATATATTTACATAGCCTATAGATTGTCTAAAAATGGCTTTAGACAGTCTATAGGCTGTCGAAATGGATTTTTGTAAGGGATAACTGCTGTTTTATTTGGCAAGTGATTTGAGCAGTCGCTACGGACACATGCTATAAGCGGTAAACAAATTTGTCGAGGCTTAAATTTAGCAGCAAAGTGGGGCAACATACGGGCGCCCTTAAAGTGAGGCATGAAAGAACACTTGCGGCAGTCGACCCCCCGCCATGCCCACCACCTGCCAATGAATTGACAGCTGCGCATGCTCTCTCAATATTTCATTAATGCAGCGGCCGGTTTGGCCGGCGTAGCACATTCCACAGGTAAGTGGACATTCTGCATGCAAGTGGAATGTCTCTTAACAGATCACTGCCGCAGGTGTTCTTGCATGCCTGACTTAAGGGCGCCGTTATCTTGCGGAGCTTTGCTTATAAAGCTCTCGAAGTCTATGAAGCTTTCTGCATCTGCCTATAGAGTCATATAAATGTGTGAGCACACCTTCACTGGTTTTGCATGCCAAGGAAAAAGCTTAACTGAAGCGGCATTGCACTTATCTGCGTTAGCAGCGCCGTCTGCACCTCTTTGTGGGTTGTGCGCATGTATGTGCATTTCGATCGTTTTGCGTCAGTGAACTTTCAGTCGACGTCCAGCGCCCGTCCTGTTTACGCGTATCTTCTGTGATTGTGGCTTTGTTCTTGTTAAGATGTAGAAGTTCAGTTACCATAGACTATCCCACGTTTCCGCGTTGAATGTCACTGCTACTACTGTGCACGATTCTCTACTCAGGAACTCAAACGTCGCAAGCTAAGCCTTTAACGAAACACACAGGAAAGTCTGTCAAAGGCGACGAAAATTGCTACTTCAAACTTTTGCATAATTTGCAGCAATATTTTTCACAAGCTTCGTCTTCGTTTCGTCCTCCTTCTAGAAACTAAAGTATGTTATGATAATGTTCAGCTGATACAAATTACATTGTGAATACTGCCATTTTATTGAAAAGTAAGGTACACAACATATTGTTACAGGACTTAGATGAGCAGTAGTAATAATTATTATTTCTAATTCTGCTTTTTCACAAGTGCTCGGCGTACCGCTATTCGTGTGCAATGTGGTTATTGGCGTACTGGGAACTACCTACACAGCGCTGGTAAGCACCTAGGGCTAGTTTCTTCATGTGTGGCATCTTTATGCAACCAGCTCCGAAACCAAATAGACATGCTCGTTCTTTTTGTTTTATTCATGTTTGTCGAAACACACAGAGACCATGCGCTTGAAAGATGCTAGCATGAAAATGCACAACAAGCTATAATGGACATGGAAGTAAGAGTCATTCCTGTGCTTTGCCAAGGACGTGACACCTATGTGCCGACATTTATTGCTTGCGTTAAGTTCACTGAGTAGCAAGCTTAACTCACGGGTTTGCAGAATTTGCACGCCCGTTCCTCGTTGAAACAACCAAGGACGAACTTGGAACGTTACGCAGATATTGCTGCAGTTTTCACTTTTTCGTCAGTGATGTTTTTCACTTAGTGACAATTTTTCTGTGATGCTGACAAGCTTGTGGTTGTGCAGTAAAGAAGTGAGACTTTTATAACGAAACGCTAGTGAGATCTTAATAAAGGTATACTCATTATAGGAACTGACAATTATTGGTAAGAATACTCGAACATTCCATACAGGGGAGGTGCTTATAAAAGGCCACTTAGCAGTGAGATTTCAATGTGGCGTCATGCCTACGTGTACAATGATTGCCGATAATTAGAATAATGATTTGGTTAAATCTAAACGTTATCATGGGCCCGAAAGCTTAAAGAGGAAGCTCTTTCTTTGCAACTAGTTTGCTTGCTGATATCAAACGGGAAGTATATGAAGACCTGTACTGCACAATAGCTTTTTCTTGGGCGAGTTGGTACTTGCTGAATGACATGAAAAGAGAGCCTAGGAGGCAGACAGGAGCAGAAAGAAAGAAGCGCCTTTTTTTTTCTGCTTCTGTCTGCTGCCTAGTCTTTCTTTTCGAGTTCTGCGCTACAAATAGTGTTATACAAAGACGTGTTTACTTGTTGTTGTGAAATCCGGTTAAAAATTTTATTGCCATTTCAAACCACAGGGTGGCCTTCGGGGTGTCGTATGGGCCGACTGCGTCAGGGAATCGTGCTCTTCGCAGCGCCATTCGTTATCATTGCAAAGATATGTTACGATTCGGCGAACTTAGATAAACCTCTGAGGCCTCTGAGTGACTTCGACACCAAGGACCGTCTCCTTAAGTGAGTAAGAAACTTCGAGTACTCTCATTCGTGCCTTGAAGGGGCCCTGCATCCCTTTCTCAGCATGGTCAGAAAACGCTGCCGATCGGTAGGCGAGGCTTCTTAGAACATGTGAGCCAAACATTATAGCGCAGCACGCCCCCTGGAAATTACAAATAGTTTTCAAAGTCAGCTGAAATCCACAATGATGCCATAAACCCAAATGATCGTGCCATAAACACAAAGTCCACGGACATTAGCTGATTTGAGCATCGTGCGCTGCGTAGTTGCCGGGGCCTTTTCGGTTTACCTTTTCGTTTTCCGGGCACGAGTTCGCCCGAATAGAGTAACGCCTTTAATGGCCCGACTGCCGTCTTCTTCGCCGTCAGGACCACGTGACAATATTTTAACCTCAGGCGAGCTGACAGCTGTTACAAAAGCTTTGCAGACATCATGATATTGGTTTGTATATGACGCACATAAAAAAAGATGTAACATGTGCAGTACTTGCGGATACATATGAGACATCAAAATGTTTAGTATAACTACTGGTATTCGCAATTTCTCAAATTAAAACGTGATGTCGCGACGAATCTGGTGTCAAAAGATAATATTGGCTGTGATCTACGCGTTCCAGTCAAAATTACGCAGATATGGCTTAAATTGAAGACAGTGGAGACAAAAGTATGTGTGTTACTTAGCCCTAAATTGTCCTATTTCAATCCGTGAGTACTGTACAATGTACTCTTAAACAAATATGGTGGTAGACCGGCGTGCGAAAAATGGCATAACATGTTGTGCGCAAAGCAAAAGAGAGTATAAGATGAAAGACCAGTATTCTTACTAAAGGAAATTATGACGCCATAGGTATTTCAAGAATGCTGCTCTCGTTATCATTACTATACTATATACTATCTACGATGTACTACTATACTATACTATACTATATACTATGATGTACTAGATATACATTACTATACTATATACTATATACTATGATATACTAGCTGCAAGAATGCAGCTAGTATATCATTATGTCCTCAGACCGGTCTATGCGCTCCAGCGCAGAACACAGGGCATTAATGGCACTATATATCTGTAAAGCTTAAACGAACTAAAAACTTCATTTCGTTAACTACTAAGCGAGGAGCTGATTGTGGTAAAGTGTTGCGGGCACATGTTTTTCATAATCTACAGCAAATGGCTGAAACATACACCCACATGAATATGCCGTCTCTATGGCGGATAGTTCCGATGCTGCTAGTTACTTGCCGGTTACAAAAGAAAATAGGTGAACCCTAGCGTCGCTTTCTTTGGGAGATTGAATGACATCGCGAATCCTGCAGCGCTCCAGTCAATAGGAGTCACCTTCGCAGCAGCGTTGTAATTAGGTCACCATTTTTTGTATATCGAGTGCAAAACACATTGCGCACAGTGAATTGCTTTCTCTCACTGGTTATTATTTGCGCAACATTATGTTGCTCAAATGATCACTTGCGTTTTGCTATCGTATAGAAATTTTTACGTGTTATCAGTTGATTTTCTTGTAAGTGAAAGCCCAACTTTTACAGACCTGTGCACTTCATGTACCTCAGAGTGCATTAAACCTTCCGCTGTGAACCACCGGACGACGATCTGTTTTGGCTATTGCATCGCTAATAAAAACATAAAATTATATGGCGGGCACATAATCCTCTTGCGGATACTAGCCGTTTGAATTGCTGGCTTTTTATGCATGACGTTCCCTTCAAGAATGGACTTGCATGGGTTTGCTGTGTTGAAATGCTCACATATCGTAGTCAATGAGTAACTAACCAGGCCCGCTGTAGCGCCCGTTTCATCATTAAGTTTAATGCTGCAGCTCTTAAGTACATGCCTCCAACGAAGCTGTCTGCGGATGAAGGCAGATGGCAGAATGGTTCATTCGCAAAATGTCTCTGTGGGCCCCTGTAGAAGAGGAAAATCACACGTATACAGTCCACACATACATTTTTTACCAGTCGAGGGTACATCCCAACACAATACAAACGCCATTGGATTTCCTGCGCCTCTGAAATTTCAGCCGAGTACCTCTCATGAATAATTTGTGACCTATGCTGGTGACTTTTTATTACACGTAGACAGACCCCAGCACAGGGACAGGCGCGGGCACGGAGCGAGAATTCTTGAGGAGGCGAAACTGCGCTCGCTCGGGCGCCCTAATAAAGTCACGAAATCGGGCACAGCGCTCACGCGCCCTCTGTCGTGAGAGTCCGCTAGCGGAGAAGGAAAAATGTGCGCGTCCCTCTCACCGCACTATCCGACGAAGCTCGTCGGTTCAAGGCCATTCGTCGCCGATTCGCCGTTCGCGCTTCACGCCCGAATGAATGTGTTTTTTGTGCGTCCTCGCCGGCTCCCTATTTTAACGCGACAGCGTTAAAGAGCCCGTTTTAGGGGCGTAGCTCCTCTTAGTCTAACCTTGTCACGTCTCCTTTGTCCGGCGTATCTCCCGGCAGCCGGCAGTAAACGGCAGTATCTGTCCGGTGGTGGTGGTGGTGGTGTGGCGGCGTGACCACCCTTACTGCGCATGCGCATACCCTCTCCACACGCCTCCTCTCCACTCCCCCTCACCATTCCCCATGTCCTCTCTCTCCCTCTCCCCTTCCCCTCTCCCATCATATCTCTTTCCACTTACCCTCTCCCCTTCCCCTCCCCCCTCTCCCATAACCAGTCTGAAAAACGGAGGGGGCGTGCACACATGAAGGCTCCCTAAAGACAATGCGCTGCGACAGTACGTGATATGTATTGCCCTCTCCCCTCCTACGCTTCCCCCTCTTTCTCCTCTCCTACGGTCCACCCCCCTATCTTGCCTCGCGGCGCAGCGTCGCGAGGCAGCGTCGCGGCAGCGTCTTGATTGAAAAAACCGGCCGCTCGCGCTGCACAACCGTTCACTGACCACCCCGTATATATAGGCACTGGATTTTGACCTCCAAGGTAGTGCGTGTGTGCGATTTCTCCTGTGCGTGATTAAACAATGAAAATTCACAGCGTACATGTAAAATTAAAGTGAGCTGCAAGTCGTCAAGTCGCAAGTCGTACAAGTCGTACCGCTGCAAGTCGTACATGTAAAATTAAAGTGAGCTGCAAGTCGTCATAACTCTAATCGAACCTTTAGTATAAACGCGCCCGATCTCACGTCGGTGATGATGTAATGGGCAGAATTCACGGAAGATTCACGGTTTACCGATGAACCTCCGCAGCTTCGCCCACTTATCATCATTCATTCCGTGGATATGCTGTGATTTTTTTCAGAAATACCGGTGTCAGCGTCCGTGTCGGTGAGGCTAGCAATTGAGAAGGCGATGCCCACGGGGCCCGATTACGCTATCGCGTTCTACTCTTAAACGCGAAGCTCAAGCGCACTCCAAGTTTTTTCGGTAAATTAACGAGAAAAATGGTGTCACATACAGGAAATTACCAGCGTGCTTTATTTTGTACAACGTGAAATCCATAACTTTTGATAACGTCAACTCAATGAGTTAGGTATAATTTATTTCAACGAATGATGCGACTTACCCTGTATGCCATCAATTCAGATTTAGGTTGTTGCGGCGGCCGCATTTAGATGGAGGCGAAATGCTAAAAGCCCGTGTTCTTACATTTAGGTGCACGTTACAAACCCCAGGTCGTTGAAATTTCACAGCCTTTTTTTGAGAACAGCAGACAAGTATCTGGGACAGCGCGCGGAAAGATTGAAGGCACGGCATCTCGTAACAACACTGGCCGTTTCGGTTTGTCAAGGAGAACTTCGCCACCAAGTTCGCCATAATAGCGCCGCCTGTCTATGTCACTGTCCGAGAAGTGCTTCTCGCAAACGTAGTCACGAGGCGTCAGCTGTCGGTCTTTTCTTGGTATGGCGCGAGCCCATGTTTCCAACCTCACTGTGTCACTAGGAACTTCGAAGGTAATTACCTTCTCCTTGCAGGACGCGTACCCACTGCTGCAGTTCGGCACGACACATTTCCGCCCCATGCTGAAGAAGCACTGGTCGAAATCTGCAAAGCACTCATTTGTCGCGGCGTGAAAAGCGCGCGCAAACATCGAGGAGTCGGCGCCGCCGGCGCAACGCGCGGAAGCCACTGAGAGCCTGAGAGCGCTAAAGAGAAAGAAACCAGTAAATCGCGAAGGGAAATTTCCCTCCCAAGGCCACCTACGCATGCGCTCTGCATAACATGTGAGCGAGGAGCGAGGGCGTGTGCATGCGGCGGCAGACGTCGCCTGCTCAGGGGCCACTACTACCAGTTCGTTTCAAGCGCTGTACGGCCTATAATGCTGGCAGTATCGATTAGGAACTGCAGCTAAAGTATCTGTCATATCTACCGATTGATGTTACAGATAGAAATCTTAAAAATTTTACAATGTACGAGGCGCTATCACGATTTTATGCGTCACATCCATAGAAGAGCACGTAAAAAATGGGGGACCCTTAAGGTTCGCCTGTAAGAGTTGAACGCGATAGCGAAATTCGGCCCCTAGTGCGCACTTCTACCACTAAGTGCATACTTATTAATGTGTATTGTTACACACACGCACGCACGCGCG